>NW_025111188.1:1142500-1411857 GCF_015476425.1 Leptopilina heterotoma | reverse complement strand
AAAAAATTGAAATAAAAATTCTCTATTCTTCAGGATTTGGTAGGGCTCAGTCCCTATAGAACTCTGGTAATTTTCAGATGATTATAGTACTAAATTGGAAGAAATAAATTTTTTATTTTTCGTTTAACAAATTTTGATTGTCTGATGGCGTTCGGGTGGTGGTGCTACTACTTAAAATTGAAATAAAATTCTCTATTCTTCAGGATTGGGTAGAGCTCAGTCCCTACTAGAACTCTAAGAATTTTCAGATGATTAGAAGTGTTGAATTTGGAAGAAATAAATTTTTATTTTCGTTTTAACCAATTTTTGATGTCTGATGGCGTTCGGGTGGTGGTGCTACTACTTAAAAATTGAAATAAAATTCTCTATTCTCAGGATTGGGTAGAGCTCAGTCCCTACTAGAACTCTGGTAATTTTTAGATGATTATAGTTACTAAATTTGGAAGAAATAAATTTTTATTTTCGTTTAAACCAAATTTTGATTGTCTGATGGCGTTCGGGTGGTGGTGCTACTACTTAAAAATTGAAATAAAATTCTCTATTCTCAGGATTGGGTAGAGCTCAGTCCCTACTAGAACTCTAATAATTTTCAGATGATTAGAAGTGTTGAATTTGGAATAAATAAATTTTTATTTTCGTTTTAACCAAATTTTGATTGTCTGATGGCGTTCGGGTGGTGGTGCTACTACTTAAAAATTGAAATAAAATTCTCTATTCTTCAGGATTGGGTAGGGCTCAGTCCCTACTAGAACTCTGGTAATTTTCAGATGATTATAGTTACTAAATTTGGAAAAAATCAATTTTTATTTTCGTTTTAACCAAATTTTGATTGTCTGATGGCGTTCGGGTGGTGGTGCTACTACTTAAAAATTGAAATAAAATTCTCTATTCTTCAGGATTGGGTAGAGCTCAGTCCCTACTAGAACTCTGGTAATTTTTAGATGATTATAGTTACTAAATTTGGAAGAAATAAATTTTTATTTTCGTTTTAACAAAATTTTGATTGTCTGATGGCGTTCGGGTGGTGGTGCTACTACTTAAAAATTGAAATAAAATTCTCTATTCTTCAGGATTGGGTAGGGCTCAGTCCCTACTAGAACTCTGGTAATTTTCAGATGATTATAGTTACTAAATTTGGAAAAAATAAATTTTTATTATCGTTTTAACCAAATTTTGATTGTCTGATGGCGTTCGGGTGGTGGTGCTACTACTTAAAAATTGAAATAAAATTCTCTATTCTTCAGGATTGGGTAGGGCTCAGTCCCTACTAGAACTCTGGTAATTTTCAGATGATTATAGTTACTAAATTTGGAAGAAATAAATTTTTATTTTCGTTTTAACCAAATTTTGATTGTCTGATGGCGTTCGGGTGGTGGTGCTACTACTTAAAAATTGAAATAAAATTCTCTATTCTTCAGGATTGGGTAGGGCTCAGTCCCTACTAGAACTCTAATAATTTTCAGATGATTAGAAGTGTTGAATTTGGAATAAATAAATTTTTATTTTCGTTTTAACCAAATTTTAATTGTCTGATGGCGTTCGGGTGGTGGTGCTACTACTTAAAAATTAAAATAAAATTCTCTATTCTTCAGGATTGGGTAGGGCTCAGTCCCTACTAGAACTCTGGTAATTTTCAGATGATTAGAAGTGTTGAATTTGGAATAAATAAATTTTTATTTTCGTTTTAACCAAATTTTGATTGTCTGATGGCGTTCGGGTGGTGGTGCTACTACTTAAAAATTGAAATAAAATTCTCTATTCTTCAGGATTGGGTAGAGCTCAGTCCCTACTAGAACTCTAATAATTTTCAGATGATTAGAAGTGTTGAATTTGGAATAAATAAATTTTTATTTTCGTTTTAACCAAATTTTAATTGTCTGATGGCGTTCGGGTGGTGGTGCTACTACTTAAAAATTGAAATAAAATTCTCTATTCTTCAGGATTGGGTAGGGCTCAGTCCCTACTAGAACTCTGGTAATTTTCAGATGATTATAGTTACTAAATTTGGAAGAAATAAATTTTTATTTTCGTTTTAACCAAATTTTGATTGTCTGATGGCGTTCGGGTGGTGGTGCTACTACTTAAAAATTGAAATAAAATTCTCTATTCTTCAGGATTGGGTAGAGCTCAGTCCCTACTAGAACTCTAATAATTTTCAGATGATTAGAAGTGTTGAATTTGGAATAAATAAATTTTTATTTTCGTTTTAACCAAATTTTAATTGTCTGATGGCGTTCGGGTGGTGGTGCTACTACTTAAAAATTGAAATAAAATTCTCTATTCTTCAGGATTGGGTAGGGCTCAGTCCCTACTAGAACTCTGGTAATTTTCAGATGATTATAGTTACTAAATTTGGAAGAAATAAATTTTTATTTTCGTTTTAACCAAATTTTGATTGTCTGATGGCGTTCGGGTGGTGGTGCTACTACTTAAAAATTGAAATAAAATTCTCTATTCTTCAGGATTGGGTAGGACTCAGTCCCTACTAGAACTCTGGTAATTTTCAGATGATTATAGTTACTAAATTTGGAAAAAATCAATTTTTATTTTCGTTTTAACCAAATTTTGATTGTCTGATGGCGTTCGGGTGGTGGTGCTACTACTTAAAATTGAAATAAAATTCTCTATTCTTCAGGATTGGGTAGGGCTCAGTCCCTACTAGAACTCTGGTAATTTTCAGATGATTATAGTTACTAAATTTGGAAGAAATAAATTTTTATTTTCGTTTTAACCAAATTTTGATTGTCTGATGGCGTTCGGGTGGTGGTGCTACTACTTAAAAATTGAATTAAAATTCTCTATTCTTCAGGATTGGGTAGAGCTCAGTCCCTACTAGAACTCTAATAATTTTCAGATGATTAGAAGTGTTGAATTTGGAAGAAATAAATTTTTATTTTCGTTTTAACCAAATTTTGATTGTCTGATGGCGTTCGGGTGGTGGTGCTACTACTTAAAAATTGAAATAAAATTCTCTATTCTTCAGGATTGGGTAGAGCTCAGTCCCTACTAGAACTCTGGTAATTTTTAGATGATTATAGTTACTAAATTTGGAATAAATAAATTTTTATTTCCGTTTTAACCAAATTTTGATTGTCTGATGGCGTTCGGGTGGTGGTGCTACTACTTAAAAATTGAAATAAAATTCTCTATTCTTCAGGATTGGGTAGAGCTCAGTCCCTACTAGAACTCTGGTAATTTTCAGATGATTAGAAGTGTTGAATTTGGAATAAATAAATTTTTATTTTCGTTTTAACCAAATTTTAATTGTCTGATGGCGTTCGGGTGGTGGTGCTACTACTTAAAAATTGAAATAAAATTCTCTATTCTTCAGGATTGGGTAGGGCTCAGTCCCTACTAGAACTCTGGTAATTTTCAGATGATTAGATGTGTTGAATTTGGAATAAATAAATTTTTATTTTCGTTTTAACCAAATTTTGATTGTCTGATGGCGTTCGGGTGGTGGTGCTACTACTTAAAAATTGAAATAAAATTCTCTATTCTTTAGGATTGGGTAGAGCTCAGTCCCTACTAGAACTCTAATAATTTTCAGATAATTAGAAGTGTTGAATTTGGAATAAATAAATTTTTATTTTCGTTTTAACCAAATTTTAATTGTCTGATGGCGTTCGGGTGGTGGTGCTACTACTTAAAAATTAAAATAAAATTCTCTATTCTTCAGGATTGGGTAGGGCTCAGTCCCTACTAGAACTCTGGTAATTTTCAGATGATTAGAAGTGTTGAATTTGGAATAAATAAATTTTTATTTCCGTTTTAACCAAATTTTGATTGCCTGATGGCGTTCGGGTGGTGGTGCTACTACTTAAAAATTGAAATAAAATTCTCTATTCTTCAGGATTGGGTAGAGCTCAGTCCCTACTAGAACTCTAATAATTTTCAGATGATTAGAAGTGTTGAATTTGGAATAAATAAATTTTTATTTTCGTTTTAACCAAATTTTAATTGTCTGATGGCGTTCGGGTGGTGGTGCTACTACTTAAAAATTGAAATAAAATTCTCTATTCTTCAGGATTGGGTAGGGCTCAGTCCCTACTAGAACTCTGGTAATTTTCAGATGATTATAGTTACTAAATTTGGAAGAAATAAATTTTTATTTTCGTTTTAACCAAATTTTGATTGTCTGATGGCGTTCGGGTGGTGGTGCTACTACTTAAAAATTGAAATAAAATTCTCTATTCTTCAGGATTGGGTAGGGCTCAGTCCCTACTAGAACTCTAATAATTTTCAGATGATAAGAAGTGTTGAATTTGGAATAAATAAATTTTTATTTTCGTTTTAACCAAATTTTAATTGTCTGATGGCGTTCGGGTGGTGGTGCTACTACTTAAAAATTGAAATAAAATTCTCTATTCTTCAGGATTGGGTAGGGCTCAGTCCCTACTAGAACTCTGGTAATTTTCAGATGATTAGAAGTGTTGAATTTGGAATAAATAAATTTTTATTTTCGTATTAACCAAATTTTAATTGTCTGATGGCGTTCGGGTGGTGGTGCTACTACTTAAAAATTGAAATAAAATTCTCTATTCTTCAGGATTGGGTAGGGCTCAGTCCCTACTAGAACTCTGGTAATTTTCAGATGATTAGAAGTGTTGAATTTGGAATAAATAAATTTTTATTTTCGTTTTAACCAAATTTTAATTGTCTGATGGCGTTCGGGTGGTGGTGCTACTACTTAAAAATTGAAATAAAATTCTCTATTCTTCAGGATTGGGTAGGGCTCAGTCCCTACTAGAACTCTGGTAATTTTCAGATGATTAGATGTGTTGAATTTGGAATAAATAAATTTTTATTTTCGTTTTAACCAAATTTTGATTGTCTGATGGCGTTCGGGTGGTGGTGCTACTACTTAAAAATTGAAATAAAATTCTCTATTCTTTAGGATTGGGTAGAGCTCAGTCCCTACTAGAACTCTAATAATTTTCAGATAATTAGAAGTGTTGAATTTGGAATAAATAAATTTTTATTTTCGTTTTAACCAAATTTTAATTGTCTGATGGCGTTCGGGTGGTGGTGCTACTACTTAAAAATTAAAATAAAATTCTCTATTCTTCAGGATTGGGTAGGGCTCAGTCCCTACTAGAACTCTGGTAATTTTCAGATGATTAGAAGTGTTGAATTTGGAATAAATAAATTTTTATTTTCGTTTTAACCAAATTTTGATTGTCTGATGGCGTTCGGGTGGTGGTGCTACTACTTAAAAATTGAAATAAAATTCTCTATTCTTCAGGATTGGGTAGAGCTCAGTCCCTACTAGAACTCTAATAATTTTCAGATGATTAGAAGTGTTGAATTTGGAATAAATAAATTTTTATTTTCGTTTTAACCAAATTTTAATTGTCTGATGGCGTTCGGGTGGTGGTGCTACTACTTAAAAATTGAAATAAAATTCTCTATTCTTCAGGATTGGGTAGGGCTCAGTCCCTACTAGAACTCTGGTAATTTTCAGATGATTAGAAGTGTTGAATTTGGAATAAATAAATTTTTATTTTCGTATTAACCAAATTTTAATTGTCTGATGGCGTTCGGGTGGTGGTGCTACTACTTAAAAATTGAAATAAAATTCTCTATTCTTCAGGATTGGGTAGGGCTCAGTCCCTACTAGAACTCTGGTAATTTTCAGATGATTAGAAGTGTTGAATTTGGAATAAATAAATTTTTATTTTCGTTTTAACCAAATTTTAATTGTCTGATGGCGTTCGGGTGGTGGTGCTACTACTTAAAAATTGAAATAAAATTCTCTATTCTTCAGGATTGGGTAGGGCTCAGTCCCTACTAGAACTCTGGTAATTTTCAGATGATTAGATGTGTTGAATTTGGAATAAATAAATTTTTATTTTCGTTTTAACCAAATTTTGATTGTCTGATGGCGTTCGGGTGGTGGTGCTACTACTTAAAAATTGAAATAAAATTCTCTATTCTTTAGGATTGGGTAGAGCTCAGTCCCTACTAGAACTCTAATAATTTTCAGATGATTAGAAGTGTTGAATTTGGAATAAATAAATTTTTATTTTCGTTTTAACCAAATTTTAATTGTCTGATGGCGTTCGGGTGGTGGTGCTACTACTTAAAAATTAAAATAAAATTCTCTATTCTTCAGGATTGGGTAGGGCTCAGTCCCTACTAGAACTCTGGTAATTTTCAGATGATTAGAAGTGTTGAATTTGGAATAAATAAATTTTTATTTTCGTTTTAACCAAATTTTGATTGTCTGATGGCGTTCGGGTGGTGGTGCTACTACTTAAAAATTGAAATAAAATTCTCTATTCTTCAGGATTGGGTAGAGCTCAGTCCCTACTAGAACTCTAATAATTTTCAGATGATTAGAAGTGTTGAATTTGGAATAAATAAATTTTTATTTTCGTTTTAACAAAATTTTAATTGTCTGATGGCGTTCGGGTGGTGGTGCTACTACTTAAAAATTGAAATAAAATTCTCTATTCTTCAGGATTGGGTAGGGCTCAGTCCCTACTAGAACTCTGGTAATTTTCAGATGATTATAGTTACTAAATTTGGAAGAAATAAATTTTTATTTTCGTTTTAACCAAATTTTGATTGTCTGATGGCGTTCGGGTGGTGGTGCTACTACTTAAAAATTGAAATAAAATTCTCTATTCTTCAGGATTGGGTAGAGCTCAGTCCCTACTAGAACTCTAATAATTTTCAGATGATTAGAAGTGTTGAATTTGGAATAAATAAATTTTTATTTTCGTTTTAACCAAATTTTAATTGTCTGATGGCGTTCGGGTGGTGGTGCTACTACTTAAAAATTGAAATAAAATTCTCTATTCTTCAGGATTGGGTAGGGCTCAGTCCCTACTAGAACTCTGGTAATTTTCAGATGATTATAGTTACTAAATTTGGAAGAAATAAATTTTTATTTTCGTTTTAACCAAATTTTGATTGTCTGATGGCGTTCGGGTGGTGGTGCTACTACTTAAAAATTGAAATAAAATTCTCTATTCTTCAGGATTGGGTAGGACTCAGTCCCTACTAGAACTCTGGTAATTTTCAGATGATTATAGTTACTAAATTTGGAAAAAATCAATTTTTATTTTCGTTTTAACCAAATTTTGATTGTCTGATGGCGTTCGGGTGGTGGTGCTACTACTTAAAAATTGAAATAAAATTCTCTATTCTTCAGGATTTGGTAGGGCTCAGTCCCTACTAGAACTCTGGTAATTTTCAGATGATTATAGTTACTAAATTTGGAAGAAATAAATTTTTATTTTCGTTTTAACCAAATTTTGATTGTCTGATGGCGTTCGGGTGGTGGTGCTACTACTTAAAAATTGAAATAAAATTCTCTATTCTTCAGGATTGGGTAGAGCTCAGTCCCTACTAGAACTCTAATAATTTTCAGATGATTAGAAGTGTTGAATTTGGAAGAAATAAATTTTTATTTTCGTTTTAACCAAATTTTGATTGTCTGATGGCGTTCGGGTGGTGGTGCTACTACTTAAAAATTGAAATAAAATTCTCTATTCTTCAGGATTGGGTAGAGCTCAGTCCCTACTAGAACTCTGGTAATTTTTAGATGATTATAGTTACTAAATTTGGAAGAAATAAATTTTTATTTTCGTTTAAACCAAATTTTGATTGTCTGATGGCGTTCGGGTGGTGGTGCTACTACTTAAAAATTGAAATAAAATTCTCTATTCTTCAGGATTGGGTAGAGCTCAGTCCCTACTAGAACTCTAATAATTTTCAGATGATTAGAAGTGTTGAATTTGGAATAAATAAATTTTTATTTTCGTTTTAACCAAATTTTGATTGTCTGATGGCGTTCGGGTGGTGGTGCTACTACTTAAAAATTGAAATAAAATTCTCTATTCTTCAGGATTGGGTAGGGCTCAGTCCCTACTAGAACTCTGGTAATTTTCAGATGATTATAGTTACTAAATTTGGAAAAAATCAATTTTTATTTTCGTTTTAACCAAATTTTGATTGTCTGATGGCGTTCGGGTGGTGGTGCTACTACTTAAAAATTGAAATAAAATTCTCTATTCTTCAGGATTGGGTAGGGCTCAGTCCCTACTAGAACTCTGGTAATTTTCAGATGATTAGAAGTGTTGAATTTGGAATAAATAAATTTTTATTTTCGTTTTAACCAAATTTTGATTGTCTGATGGCGTTCGGGTGGTGGTGCTACTACTTAAAAATTGAAATAAAATTCTCTATTCTTCAGGATTGGGTAGGGCTCAGTCCCTACTAGAACTCTGGTAATTTTCAGATGATTAGAAGTGTTGAATTTGGAATAAATAAATTTTTATTTTCGTTTTAACCAAATTTTGATTGTCTGATGGCGTTCGGGTGGTGGTGCTACTACTTAAAAATTGAAATAAAATTCTCTATTCTTCAGGATTGGGTAGAGCTCAGTCCCTACTAGAACTCTGGTGATTTTCAGATGATTAGAAGTGTTAAGTTTGGAAGATGTTATATTTTAATATAATAATAATATTAATATTAATTAATATTAATATTAGCAAATTTAAAGTTGAGCAAATTAACAAAAAAAAAAAAATAAGTTGAATAATGATTGTACGAGGGTGAAGTTTGCTGCTCGTCGAGCTCAGCGAGAGCAGCAAACATCACCCTCGTAAAATCATTTTTCAACACTTTTTAAAAATTTTTTTTTTTATAATTCATTATAAAAAATATTTTTAAATTTATTTTTATTATTTTATAATTATTATAAAATAATATAAAATATAATTTTTGGTTTCACTTTTATGTTTTCAGCCAGTAATAAAAAAAATCGATAAAAATCTTTCCACATCACAATTATGCTTCTCGAAATTGTCTGCTTAATCGCATTTCTCATTTTTATTCTTCACTTGAAACACAAGTCGAACAATGATTATTGGAAGGTCCGCGGTGTTCGTGGTCCAGAGCCGCAAAATTTTCTTTCCCTACTAAAAAGTATGCTAATCACAAAGGCATTTATTGGGGATACAATAGACAAAATGTACGATAATTATAAAGATGAGAAAATGATCGGTATGCTTGGTGGTAGAATACCAATTTTAATTCTCAAGGATCCGGACCTAATAAAAGATGTATTAATAAAGGATTTTAGTAAATTTGCCGATCGCGGTATTCGACTACACGAAAAAGTTAATCCACTATCAGCTCATTTATTTTCCCTCGAACCCGAACGTTGGCGACCATTGAGAAAAAGTCTATCGCCTGTTTTCACTTCTGGAAAATTAAAAGAAATGTTCTCCCTCATTCTCAAGTCATCGGAAAATTTAGAAGCGTATTTAACGAAAATTGTTCAAGAAAATCAAAATTCGATTGAATGTCGTGGTGTTACGGCAAAATTCACCACGGACGTCATTGGCTCTTGTGCATTTGGCATTGATATCAATGCATTTACCGATAAGAACAATGAATTTCTTCGAATGGGGAAAAGAATTTTCGACGTCGGCTTTAAGAGGACACTTAAAGTGAGATTGATGCAAACATTTCCGAATTTGTACGATTTTCTTGGTTTTCTGCTTTCCGACACGGAGATGGATAATTTTTTTGTTAATTTAATTAAGGATACGATTGAATACAGAAAGGAGAATAATGTCGTTAGGCATGATTTTGTTGATTTGCTGCGGAACATGAAGGAGAATCCGGAAAATTTGGGTAATATAGGTGAGTATTTTAAATTTTTCAAATTTTCAGTATGAGAAAAAAATGAGAATGTAATTATAAACATCAAATTGTTCTTTAAACTTTTTTCTTTTTTAAAGACTTGACCGATAATTTGTTGGCCGCTCAAGCGAATGTATTTTTCGCCGCTGGATTTGAAACCTCTTCCACGACAATGAGCAATGCTTTGTATGAATTAGCGCTGAATCCTTCAATTCAAGAGAAACTTTATCAAGAAATTAATGAGATTTTTCAAAAATCGGAGATTAATTTGTCATACGAGAATGTTAAAAATATGAAATATTTACATCAAGTTTTCCAAGGTTAATAAATAAATAAAAATAATAATAATAATAATAAATATATATATTTAAATTATTATACTTGATATTAACATACACTGAAAAAAATTTAATTGATTCGAATAACAGATTAATGGACTATTATCAATTAAATATTTATTTGAATCAATGAAATGGTTCAATTCATATTTGATTCAATAATTTCAGTATTTGAAGCAATAATTTCAGTATTTAAACCAATAATTCAGTATTTGAACCAATAATTTCTGTATTTGAACCAATAATTTCAGTATTTGAAGCAAATATGATTTGAACCATTTAATTGACTCCAATAAATATTATTTGATTCAATTAGATATTTAATTGATAAAAACCGCAATTAATCGGTTATTTGAATCAAATAATTTTTTTTTTCAGTGTAATATATGAAAATAAAATAAAAATACAGTCAACTCGAATCTAAAAATTTTGCAATTCTTATTTATAGAAACTCTTCGAAAATACCCACCGGTGCCATTTTTGATGAGATGCTCATTAGATGAATATACATTTTTCGGGACCAATGTGAAAATTCCAAAGGGCCAGAGAGTCTGGATACCGGCCTATTCTCTTCAAAGGGACTCAAAATACTATCCAAATCCAGAAATTTTCGATCCTGAAAGATTCAATGACGAGGAGGTTAAACTTAGGCATCCAATGTTGTTTTTGCCATTTGGTGACGGACCCAGAAATTGCATTGGTATACAAAAATTTATATTAAATTTTTTTATTTTTATTCTTCTCGGGGTGAAAGTTGTACTCGATAATTAATTTTAAAAAAGTAGCAAAAAGTAGCTTAAAGACAGAAAAAAAGTAACTATCGAAAAATTAAATTAATTACACTCTAAGAATCAAATTATATCAAATTTGTTTAAATAATTGAATTCTTTCGACGAATTTTAATAAAATTTTTCAGAATAATTGCATTTTTCGCGGAAATTATTTAAAATTGCATTAAAAATAATTGAGATCCAGAGATGAGTTTTATTATTTATGAAAATAATTGAATTTTTGTCACTGAAATTTAATAAAGTTTTTTTAAATAATTGAATTCTTGCAAAGAAGTTTATAAAAAGCTATATTTTAAATCATTGATTTTTTTCAAAAAATATTAGGAAAATTCTGTTTTAATAATTGAATTCATGTGAAAATTTTTTTTTTTATGAAAATAATTGAATCTTTGTGAAGAAATTTATAAAAAATTTGTAAATATTTGAATTCCTGCGAAATTTTGATTACTTATGAAAATTTTTTTGTTTGGTATTTGTAAAGATAATTGAAATCAAGACGGAAAATTTTAAACAATTTCTTAAAAATAATTAAATTTCTGAGAAGAATTTTATTAATTTTGAAAATAATTGAATTCTTGTAATGAATATTGGTTATTTACGAAAATAATTTAATTTTGCAAAGAATGTTATTAAAATCCCTAAAAACAATTGAATTCCTAAAAAGAATTTTATTATTTATAAAGATAATTGAACATTTAAAAAGAGTTATTTAAATTTTTTTAAATAATTGAATTTTTGCGAAAAATTTTATTATTTTTAAAAGTAATTCAACTTTTGTCAAGAATTTTATTAAAATCTTTAAAAATAATTTAATTTCAGAGAAGAATTTTATTTGAAATATTATCGAAAATACTTAAAGTTCAGCGAAGAATTTTATTACTTTTCAAAAATAATTGAATTATTATGATGAATATTGAAAATAATTGAATTCTTGTCAAAAATATTGGTTAATTATGAAAATAATTGAATTTTGGAAAGAATTTTATTAAAATAATAATTATTAAAATAATTTTCTTCGAAAACTGTATATTATTTATGGAAATAATTGAATTCTTTCAAAAAAATTTTATTAAAATTACATTGAAAACAATTTAATTAGTATATAAAGAATTTCATTCCAAATTTTTTTAAATAATTTAATTCTTTTAAAGAATTTTATTAAAATTTTTAAGAATAGTTGCATTTTTCCCGAAATTTATTTAAAATTGTATTAAAAATTGTATGAAATTGCTAATAATTTAAAAATGTTAATAATTTTGTGTTACAGGTGCAAGATTTGCTGATTATCAAACAAAAGTCGGTCTTTTAAAAATTTTGAAAAATTATAAAGTTGATGTTTGTGAAGAAACACCGATTCCTTATGTAAATAACGTAAATTCGTTTCTACTAAGACCAAAAGAGGGAATACCGTTAAAATTTGTGAAAATTAATTAGTTTTCTGAGTCTCCTCAGTAACAGCTAACAAATACCGAAAATTAAATTATTATTTTGTTGTAAATAAAAATTTGGTATAACAACTAATTTCTAATTTAATTTTCAAAATTTCTTTAAAACAAAGTGTAGACGCTCAGACCGCGCCTTAAATTTAAATCAACATATGGCTATAGTCAAAGACTGAACTGTATTACCAAAGACGACGCCTTATAAATTTGTACTTTATCATATCTGAGCAAATTTTATCTACTCAAATATATTTTTATTTATAATTCTTTTTGTTTATAATTATTAAAATTTTGTAAAAGAATTTTAATTTTAATTAATTTTCTTGTTTTTAAAAAATGTTATTTGAAATTAGATGCCAAAAGTTCTATAAAGTTAGGTTCAAAATTTTATTATTTTTTTAAATATACCCTTATTCAGAACTCCAATAATTAAAAACAAAAGTTTCTGCACTCAAAATATTAGTCGAGGTTATGTCTTCCGAATTATTGCCTCTCATTGAATTTCTGTTTCTATACTTCATTGGATATGTTGAAAATGACTAATTTAATAAGTCTTCTCACAAGGTGTGCATCATGAATCATCAGCAGAGTGGAAGAAGTGTAAAAAATGGGGAAAAAATAATAAAACTCTAGTGTGTATATCATTTTTCTTTCCTAGTCATAACCACACATCTCATCTAACTGTTTATTTCATTATACTCCGACTATACTATAGATTTTTTTTACTGGAAAAAAATTCAGAGGTACTCAATTCTTCAATTTCGTGAAATTTATTATTTGTTTCTTATGGAAAATTCACTGTGTTTATAAAAAAAAAAATAATTAAGTATGGAAAATATGGATGAAATTTCATTGGATAATTATCAAAATGTCAAAATTCCTGCACAAACAATGTGTGATAATTTGGAGTACTGGATGACTCGACTTCCGGCTTTACTTCGCAATTTACCCATCATTCATTTGGCAATTCCCGGTAAGTTTAAATTTTGCAAAAATTCTCAATTTTCGCAATTTACTTGAGAGAAAAAAAAATGAGATAGTCAAATTAATTTTATTTGGAAAATTTCTTTTTTTAATATTTTAATTTTTTAATTAACACTTTTTTAGTTTTTTCAATTAGTAAATTAACAATTTCTTTGGAATAAGAATATTTATTCATCATCACTTGATATGAAATATAAAACTGAAAATTAAATTGCATATATGATTGTCTACTTAAGTCATTATAATAGACATATTTAATTGAATACTGAAATCAAGGTTTTTCTCACAATTAAATTTTTTCCCAACAACTTGTTTTTATTATTCTCCAAACATTCTGCCTTGAAAAACATTATGAACTTGTACTTGATAGAATTTTAAATACAATAATTCGTAAGTAGACATTTTCCTAAATTTTCCTCAATTTTCTCCAATTTTCTTCCAAAGTATTGCTACAAAAATTTAATTTTGTTTTTCCCTAATTAATTTTTATTTTGAAAATAATTGAATTTATGCGAAGAATTTTGCTATAATTATAAAAATAATTAAAATCTAGACGAAAAGTTTTAAACAATTTTTGAAAATAATTAAATTTCTGCGAAGAATTTTATAAATTTAGAAAATAATTGAATTCTTGTGATGAATATTGTTTATTTATGAAAATAATTGAATTTTATTAAAATCCCTGAAAATAATTGAATTCATGCGAAGAATTTTGCTATTTACAAAGATTATTAAAATGTTGACAATAATTTTTTTTAAATTCTCAAAAATAATTGAATTTTAGCAAAGAATTTATATTAATTTTGAAAATAATTGAATTTTAGCAAAGAATTTATATTAATTTTGAAAATAATTGAATTCTTGTCATAAATATTAGTTAATTATGAAAATAATTGAATTTTGCAAAGCATTTTATTACAATACCTCAAAATCATTGAATTTCTGCCAAGAATTATATTTCTTTTGAAAATAATTGAATTCTTGTAATGAATATTGATTATTTATGAAAATAATTGAATTTTGCAAAGAATTTTAATTAAATTCTTAAAAATAATTGAACCCTGTAAAAAATTCTATTATTTATGAATATAATTGAATTTTTGCTAAGAAATTTATGAAAAATTTAAAAATAATTGAATTTATGAAAATTTGTTTATTATTTATGAAAATAATTAAATGTTTGCGTAGAATTTTATTAAAAAATTTTTTAAATAATTTAATTATTTTGAATAATTATATTAAAATAATAAATTTTGAAAATTATTGAATTGAGGAAAATTTTTGAAAATAATTGAATATTTGCCCAGAATTTTATTAAAATTGTTGAATATAATTGAATTTCGGAGAAAGATTTTGCAATTTAAAAAATTAAATTGGAATTTTGACGTGAATTTTTTTTTTTTAATTTTTCAATATAATTGAATATTTTTGAAGAATTTTATTACTTTTAAAAATAATTAAATTTCAGAATTTTTTTATGAGATGTAAAAATTAAAATTTTTTTTAGTAACTTTTACCTGATTTCTCTAACCAATTTTACTTTTCCTTGCTTTTCCCTGACTTCCCTTGATCAGTGGTAATACTGTAAATATTTGCCTCAATTTTCTTGAACTTTCTTCAATTTTTTTTAAATTTCATCAATTTTACTCAATTTTTTTCTACTTTCTCCTACTTTCATCAATTTTACTCAATTTTCTTCAACTTTTTTCAATTTTCATCAATTCTTTTCAAATTTCATCAATTTTACTCAATTTTCTTCAACTTTTTCATATTTTATCAATTTTACTCAAATTTCATCATTTTTACTTGATTTTCTTCAACTTTTTCCTATTTTCATCAATTTTACTCAAATTTCATCAACTTTCTCCTATTTTTATCAATTTTACTCAAATTTCATCAATTTTACTTAATTTTCTTCAACTTTCTCCAATTTTCATCAATTTCTTTCAAATTTCATTAATTTTAATCAATTTTCTTCAACTTTCTCCAGTTTTCATCAATGTTTTCCAAATTTCTTCCATTTTACTCAATTTCCTTCAACTTTCTCCTATTTTCATCAATTTTACTCAATTTTCTTCAACTTTCTGGAATTTTCATCAATGTTTTCCAAATTTCATCCATTTTACTCAATTTTCTTAAACTTTTTCCTACTTTCATGAATTTTTTTTCAAATTTCATCAATTTTACTCAATTTTCTTCAACTTTCTCCAATTTTCATCAATGTTTTCCAAATTTCATCCATTTTACTCAATTTCCTTCAACTTTCTCCTATTCAACTATTCTCCTATTTCATCATTTTCTTTCAAATTTCATTAATTTTAATCAATTTTCTTCAACTTTCTCCAATTTTCATCAATGTTTTCCAAATTTCATCCATTTTACTCAATTTCCTTCAACTTTCTCCTATTTTCATCAATTTTTTCTCAATTTTCTTCAACTTTCTCGAATTTTCATTAATCTTTTCCAAATTTCATCCATTTTACTCAATTTTCTTCAACTTTTGCCTATTTTTATGAATTTTTTTCAAATTTCATCAATTTTACTCAAATTCCATCATTTTTACTTAAATTTAATCAATTTTACTCAAATTTAATCATTTTTCTCGAATTTAATAAATTTTACTCAAATCTCATCAATTTTACCTAAATTTCACTAATTTTTCCCAAATTTCATCAATTTTTCTCAAAATCTTCTCTAAATTCTTTTCAGGTTCACATAATACAACAACATACACCCTAAATCGTTACAACGATATTGGTGTCGACGAATCAACAATAATACAACTCCTAGGACGTTTTTTTCCATTTATATTAAAACCAATAATTTTCAATTGGTCCGTGAATCAATTCGACTCAGTGAAGGAACAATTAAATGGAGGAATTCGTTATCTAGATCTTCGTCTAGCGACAAAACCAAATACAAATTCAATTTATTTCCTTCACGGACTCTATGGTTCAGAGGTGAATGAACCCCTCGAGGAAATTAACAATTGGCTCTCATCGCATCCCTATGAATTTGTAATTTTGGATTTTCAACATTTCTATTTATTCAACGATGAACATCATCGTCAATTAATATCGAAAATAAAAAATATTTTCCGTTGGAAATTATGTCCGTTCCATAAGCGACTCGATAATATAACATTGCAATGGCTGAGTTCAGAGAAATATCAACTTATCGTCATCTACAGGAATATAATGGCAAAAAATTTCCACGATTTATGGCCAAGTGGAATGTGGCCGACGCCATGGCCCGATACAACAAATGCCAAAGAATTAGATGAATTTTTAACGAAAACAATTGAGAAGAGATCGCCGAATATGGGTTTTATTTCTCAATGTCTATTGACACCGAATATTTCCTACGTGATGAGACATTTGGGGGGGAATTTATATCGTGATCTAGGGGAAAAATGTCGAAATGCCTCGTTTCCTTGGATAAATGCAAATAAACCCGGACCTGGAGGAATGAATATTGTCATTACTGATTTTGTCTCACATTGTGATTTTTTGTTCTCAAAAACTGTGATTCAACGAAATGCGACATTACTCGAAGATCAAGTTAAATTCACTAAAAATAGCTAAAAGTTACAAGAAATTTTTTTTTATTTTTATAAGTTTACTAATTTTACAATTTTTTTTTTACCCATCGACAGTATTTGTAAAATCATTAAATCAAAACGAATAATAAAATTTAAAAATCGTCTATCTTCTGTATTAATTATTAAACGAGAATATAATTAATTAGTAAATTAGTTAATAATTGAATTTTTTTTAAAGATTGAGTCGGAAATTATTCAAAGATTCATATTTGAAAATAAAAAATTTTGTAATTTGCACAATAATAAAATATAATAATAAATTGAATATTACATTCCGCGCGCATAACATTTACTATATTTATAAAATAATTTTGAAATACTTCCTCTATGAGTAAGGAAAAATAAATTTTGATAAAAATAAATCATGTATAATTTGAGTGCATATATATTTCTCTGAGAAAGTTTTTTTATATACAATAAATATTATGACAAATACGATCTATAAATAAATTGCATTTCACTGATGATTATTATGTATAATTCTAAAACGTTAGCTAATTTGTGACAATAATTAAAAGAGAATAAGACGAAAAATTATTTTTCAAAAATTATTTTTCAGTTTAGAAATACAAAGTAGTCTTAGAGATTTATTTTCTTATCGAAGGAATTCTCCATAAATAGTGACGAATCGCTTTATTTTCAAAGATAAGAATAATCGTTAAGAGAGGTAAATTTTAAGCAATCACTATGGCAATGAATTCTTTTATAAGTAGAGAATTTTTAAAATATTCAGTGTACCAATCTAAAAATATTATAATTCAAAGGTTAAAATTGCAGAGATCACAGTTATTCTTTTTTTTAACTAATTTCCTTTTTTTACTATTTTTCCCTTTTTTATCTCGTTAAATAAATAAAATTAGGTACCTAAAATCATAAATTTTCTCGCCTTTTCCCTTATCAAAAAAAACTTGTCATTTTTTGTAAGTTAACAAAATTTTAAAATGCTTAAAAATGTTTGAAAAATAAAAATACTTGAAGAAAATAATTTTTACTTTCTGTAAAGTTTGGAAGAATTTTAGTTTTTTGACACCTGAAAATCGTTTTATATTATTTTTCAGACTTTTCAAACTTGAAAATTTTCCCATACAGGGCAAAAATTAAACTGGTAATTATTTCAACTTACGAACTAAAACCAAAATTGTTTCACTAATTTTCAATAAAATTTACAACGGATATTACAAAATTTACTCAGCAAATAACGAATTTAAATAGTAAAATTTACTATTTTCTCTGTTAAAAAAAATTAATATTAAAAATTTTTATTTTTAGAGTTTATTTACTAATTTTTATTGAAATTTACTTCGGATATTATAAAATTTATTCTAAAAATAATCATTTTTAATAGTAAATTTTACTATTTTTGAACGAAATTTTACCAAATTCGAAAGTAAATTTAATTGAAACTTACTTCGGATATTATAAAATTTACTCTGGAAACAATAAATTTTAATATTAAATTTTACTATTATTAAAATAAATTTTACCAGATCCAAAGTAATTTTTACTAATTTTTATAAAAAAATTGTCTTTGAAAATAATAAAATTATTCTGAAAGTAACAAATTTTAATATTAAATTTTACTATTTTTTAAGAAAATTTTACCAGGTCCGAAGTGAATTTTACTAATTTTTATAAAAAAAATTTTCTTTGAAAATAATAAATGTATTCTGAAAGTAACAAATTTTACTATATTTTAAGGAAATTTTACGAGGTCCGAAGTAAATTTACTAATTTTTATACTTCGGATATAATAAAATTCACTCTGGAAATAATAATTTTTAATAATAAATTTTACTATTTTCAAAGGAAATTTCCCAGGTCTGAATTAAATTTTACAAAATTTTTATAATAAAAATTGTCTTCGAAAACAGTTAAAGAAATGTGGAAATAACAAATTTTAATATTAAATTTTACTATTTTCGAAGAAAATTTTACCAAGTCCGAAGTAAATTTCACTATTTTTTTTGCAATTTACTTTGAATATAGTAAAATGCATAGAATTTTGCAAAGAAAGTAGCGTTGTAATAAAAATCATAATTAAAAATTAAATCAAACTTTGGGAAAAAGTTTCAAAAAAATCCTTAGAAAATATTTAACAAAAAAAATCAGATTTAAAAAAGCTGTAATAAAGAAAAAAAGTAAAATCTGTTTTAAAAGAGCTATTATTAAGAGAAAGAGTATAAAAAATTTTTCAAATAAATTGCACACGCTACAGTACAATAATTTTTTACTTCATTAGAAAAATTGCTTCTTCTAAACTGAATCCTCTTTTTGAAAATAAAAATCCCTTTCTTTACTTAATTACAAAAATATTATTACAAAAAAAAAATAGTATTACAAAAAATCACTGTGATCCCCGAAATTATTAATTACATAAAAGATTACAAAAAAAATCACAGAGAAACAGTGTATTAATGCACTGTGGTCTCATAATTAAAAATTATATTTTACTTTAAAAAAAAACTTTTATTCATTCACATTGTACGCAAGTGCGTGACAATTTTCATTTTTTTCAGAAACAATTTCATTATTCTTTTCAATGTAAATGTAGTAGTTTAAAATTGCAACAAGTTTACCAAGTTTGTCTAAATCATGGTAAACTTGGTGCAAGGTCGATATTTACCTATTGACGGTAAACTTATATGATTTTATAATCACCATATTTTTCAGACTTTTATATTATAAATAACGACAATTTTAGTCGCTAAATTGGCAGCGAGAATATTAAATAATTCTTTGATCAGTTCATTGATTCAAATTTCATTTTGTTTACTTCCGATGCTATTTATAAATTTTTTTTTTCAATTTTTAATTGCGTTTTTTAATTATTTTTTTTTTAAATTTGTTTTCTTCAATTTTCTCGCGTATCGATATTTGCTTCATTTTCATTATTGGGTCACAATGCTTTAACTTTGAGTTGTTTCATTCTGGGAGCTCGTTTCTTGGCGAGACGTTTCTGCTCCTTCTCCTCCCATTTTCTCTGTTTGTCTGGATCCTCTTCCTGGAGGATTCTCTCTTTTTCCTGTCGTCGACGTTCCTCGCGACGTTGAGCGGCCGCTTCAGCTCGAGCAGCGTGTGTCGTTTTTAAAAATGCTTCTTCCACTCGCTGTCTATTTTTGTCACTTTTCGATCTTCCCTGTTTAATTAAAAGAAAATATTATCTTTCATTAACAGTGTTTTGATTAGAACCCTCAATTATTATTGTTTTTAAGAATATTTGATAATTCAATTCATTTTCAAAAATTTGCAATTAAAATTCTTCAAAAGTTGATTTTCAAAAATTGTAACAAAATACTTGAAAAAAATTAATTATTTTCAATTAAATTTTACAAAATTTCAATTATTCAAAGATGATTTTTATTATAGATATATTTGAAAAATTTAATTATCTTCAAAAAATGATTCAAAAATAATTTTTGAAAGGTTTTTTTTATAGTTATTTTTCGCACTACAAAAATCGAAATATGTTACATTTTATAGTAAAAAAATATGGTATTTTGTTGCAATATTTAGAAAAAAAGTTGTAATTTCTGAAAATATGTCGAAAAAAATCTCAATTTTTTAAAATTTCTCTGACAACAAATTTTTTTTCTGTCATTTTCCTGACTTTACTGGAAAAAAATTTGTTTTACTGACATTTCCCTGAATTTACTGATTTTACTGACATGTCGCCACCCTGAGGAAAGGAAAAAAAATACAAACCTCTTTAGATAATTTGAAGCGACGTAATTTGTCCAATAAATGGAAAGTTAAGTGAAGTAAAGGCCTCATTCTTTCCTGCATTTCTGCACTTTGAATACGGCCCTTAATACTGATGTTCAGACCTATTAAAAGTACTCGTTTCACTTCCGGCATTGTGAGTTGACTAGAATCCCTGTAAAAGAAAATTGAGAATTAAATTGAATTCTTTTTTTATTTTTTCACAAAAAAAAAAAATTTAACTCACTCTTGTTGTTTTGCGCCACTAAATTGATCACTAACATGAATATAATCAATATACTGAGCATATTTAGTAAAAGCTTGAATAACCCTCGTATCCAAGACTGTGAAAGTTGCTTCAGCAATTTCGGACATCACATAAAAACCAGAGGGTAAATTAAACTTTTCACCGGGTCGTTTCTCGGGACAATAGACACTAATATCAGCGACGTCTTTCGTGAAATGCATTGCTGTTTTCTTCGAAGCAACAGCAAGAACAAAATTATCAGTCTCATCTTTCGAGAATTCAATTCTAATTTGCGCTTGATCATTCTGTGGTCGCACAATTTGTGCTAAAACGGCAACTAAATCTTGTCGTTTTATTAATTTCAGTTCAATGAGCATTGAATCACAGCCCACTCTCCCGGAACAATAGAGACTGTATTGTGATTCACTTTCTTTAACAACTGTACCGCCATTGTCGGAGGATTCTTCACTCGACTTTCCCGTATCGCCGACGAGGGAAAAATTGTCGGTGAACAGTTGATTGTGATCATTGAACCAGGACTCGGCGATACGACAATTTTTCGATCTGCCAGCAATGTAGTTTATAAAGTAGACAACCAAACCAGCGACCATTAAAATTTCCAAATAGAAACTATCCCATCTTGCACGTAAATGAAGAGGGACTTTGGTAATTGTGAGAGTTGACGGTTCGTCTGGTTTTCCATTCGCATTTCCGCCACCTACGTCCAATCCTTCGAATTCCTCTTCATCCTTCAAATTTCATATTTTGTTAATAATATTCTAATATTTCTAAATATTAAGAAATTGTTTTCGAACATTTTTAATTGAGAAATCAGGGTTGCCACAAAAATTTAATTTTGTTTTTCACTAACTTTTCCCTGACATCAGGACAAAATTTTAACAAAATTTAACAAAAAAGACACAAAAATTCAGGATTATCTTTTTTGAATTCTAAAAATTTAATTTAATTTCTATTATCATACTTGAAAGTGATCGAATTCACTGTCTGCATCTTCCACTAAAACATCGTCTTCTTCGAAAGTTTGATCCTTCTCTGTTTCAATAAATTCATCAGTCTCACTTTCTATAACCGCAGGTGCTTTCGGTTTTTCCTCCTCGAAATCTTCAAATTCAGCAAATTCATTGTCTTCATGAACGTCCTCGTGAAAGTGAGCAGTTACCCATAAATTAGTACCGACTAAAATTATATGAAGTACAACAAGCCACAGTTTCATTTTTCCTAAAATGACAAAAAAAACTTCAATTAGCGATTATATTTATTTTTCTATCAAAAAATTATTCTAATAAATCATACTAATAAATTATTCTAATAAATAATTCTAATAAATAATTCTAACAAATAATTCTAATAAATTATTCTTTCAAAAAGTATTCTTAACATAAATCGATATACACCAAAAAATCTGATAAACTCCAAAATTTATGACACAACATAACCTAAAAAATATTCTTTCAAAGGCCTTAATTTTACTGTAAATACAGAAACAAAGTTTGTAAATTTATTTCAAGCTACATGATTTTATTTTCTTAATATTTTCCTTTCATTTTCATTTTAACAGAGATCTTTTCTAACACAGAAAAATGAAATGCTCCGAAAGAAATATTTTCTTTTAGAAAATAGGAGACTTGGAGTAGATTTAGAAGAGAAATAATCATTTAGATGACTTACCTTATTTACAGTTTCACAAGACACAAAGCAGTACGTTATTATAAATTCATTAGTTATAAATAAATTAATTGAAAAACATTCTGATTCTAAAAATTCTCAAAAAAAAAATCAGTAATATCTGAAAAGCACTCGAAAAGTGAGTTGCACAATATGAACTGTCATGAACGTTGCCACGAGTCTTGTCTGACCACGTGATCTAGTAGTAAGTATCTCTAGTGGTTTTAGTGATTGCTAGTGATATTATGATATGACGTATTTTGTTGTGTTCAAGATAGTTCACTTTCTAGTTGTTTTTAGGTAAGTCACATGAGTTGCACGCACACATAAATTTCCGGTGTACAATGACAATAATAACAAATTTTCAGTGTACATATTTATTTAAAATCTGTGTTGGTCATTGATTCTCCAGAGAGATAAACTTTTATATGAGAAATGTGCATATTTTCCTTATCAACATAACCTTAAAATATCCAAAGTTCGTTTAAAAGGTTTTAAAACGTTTAATTCGTTCAGAACGTTTAAATTCATGTTAATATTTATAATTTACTAGTTTAACGTTACATTGTTCTTTTTATTCATTTATTTAAGAACTAAAGTAGCTAACAACTATATCTAAAATTTATAAAACAAACCAGTGTATATAAATATAAAAAATCAGTATTTTTCGTATGTAAATTTGCATGTCGAAAAAACTGTCAGAATTTTAGTTCAAAAATTAAGATTTTAGCGAACAAAAGTATTCGTTATTAAAGTTAGTAGTCTAAATAGTATATTTTTTATTTGACTATATCTTTTATTATTTCAGAGTATCGAGTATATATCGAGAGGATAAAGCCAGTAGAGACTTTCGAAAAGTTCCTTCAAGAGAAATCATGAACAAAACTCCGGTTTCAATTCTACAAGAAATGATGACGAAGAAGAAGTGTGTACCTAATTATGAATTAATTCACGACGGTGGAGGAACACACGATAATACATTTACGTACCAAGTTTCTTGCGATGGATTCGTGGCCATTGGCACTGGACGATGTAAAAAAGATGCAAAACACGAAGCTGCTAAAGAAATGTTAGAAACAATTGCTGCTCATCGTGCATATCCTCAATTACAAGAGTCTCCAGCTCCATCTCCTGCGAGAAGACCATTGTTAACAGAGCCGCCAATTTCTCCTAAACGTTCGACGAATATGCCCTTTTTAAATGCCATTGGAGCCTTATCAGTAAGTGAAATAGAATTGCCACGATTCAAGGAAATCAGGGAATTCAAGAAAAAATCAGGGAGAGTAGAATTATTGGTCAGGGAAATCAGGGAAAAGTCAGGGATTTTTATTAAAATACTGGAAAAAATTTAATTTTTTGAGAAGATATAAATAATTGCAGAAATTCAATTGTTTTCAAAAGTAATAAAATTTTTCGCAGAAATTCAATTATATTCAAAAATATAAAACAAATTCTCGTCAAAATTTCAATTATCTTTAAAATTAATAAAATTTTTCTCCAGAATTCAATTATTTTCAAAAATTTTAATAAAATTCTTGTCAAAATTCAATTATTTTTAGGAATTTTAATAAAAATCTTTGCAAAATTCAATTATTTGCAGGAATTTTAATAAAATTCTTTGCAAAATTCAATTATTTTCATAAATAATAAAAATTTCATATGAATTCAGCTATTTGCAAATTTTCTATAAACTTCTTCGCAATAATTAAATTATTTTTCATAAATAATCAAATTTTTTACAGAGATTAAATTATTATTTTCATGAATAATAAAACTCGCTACAGAATTTCAATTATTTTTAATATAATTTTAATCGAATTCCTCGAAAAATGTAATTATTCTTGAAAATTTTATTAAAATTCGTCGAAAAAATTCAATTTTGTGAATCATTTATATTATTCAATAAATTATTTACTTTTATATTTAAATAATTGAATTCTCGTATGTGAAGAATTTTATTATTTACGAAAATAATTGAATTCTTGCAACGAATTTCATTACATTTCTGTTAAATAATTGAAATCCTGTGTAAAATATTATTATTTATGAATATAATTAAATTCTTGCAACGAATTTTTATTACATTTCTTTTAAATAATTGAATTCTTTGAAAAAATTTGATTCAAATATCAGTTTTTTAAACTATTTGAATTTAAGCGAAGAATTTCATTATTTGTCAAATGTAATTGAATTCTTGTAAAAATTTTTTTAAAATAATTACAATTCTCAAAGAATTTACTTACAATTGTTTTAAAAATAATTGAAATCCTGTGAAGAATTTTATTATTTACGAAAATAATATTGAATTCTTGCAACGAATTTTAATAAATTTTTTGAAAATAATTGAATCGTTTGATAGAATTTTATTAAAATTTTAATCCTGTGTAAAATATTATTATTTATGAATATAATTAAATTCTTGCAACGAATTTTTATTACATTTCTTTTAAATAATTGAATTCTTTGAAAAAATTTGATTAAAATAGCAGATTTTGAAAATATTTTAATTTCAGCGAAGAATTTCATTATTTGTGAAATGTAATTGAATTCTCGTATAAAATTTTGATAAATATTTACATTTCTCCAGGAATTCATTTAAAACAGTATTGAAAATAATTGAAATTCTATGAAAAATTTTATTATTTATCAAAATAATGAATTCTTGCGTAGGATTTTATTAAAGTTTTTGTAAATAATTTAATTTTTTTTTTTTAAATTTTATGGAAATGTAAATTTACAGAAAACATGAAGATATTGATCACTCCGAGTCGAAGACTCGGAGTGATCCATTTCTTCATGTTTTCTAATAATATTCTTATAAGTCAATAAATGTAATAGAACATTTTTTGGAGTATCTAATAATTTTTAGATTGAATCAGAATATTCCTTTGGGAAAAAGTGAAAATTTTGTCTTGAAATCAGGGAAAAGTCAGGAAAAAACGAAATTAATTTATTGTGTCAACTCTATAATAATTATCATTTTTTCAAACTTTTAAATTAAAAGATTTTGATCAAATTTTCTCAACTTTTTTCTTTTTTACAGCAATTGTGTGTGGACAACAATCTCCAAGCACCAGAATACGAAGAAGTTGACGACATCGGTCCACCGCACGCTAGAGTTTTCACAATATCCTGTCTAGTATCCTCATTCAAGGAGGAAGGAGTCGCCACCACCAAAAAGCAAGCAAAACACGAAGCCGCAAGGAGAATGCTCGAGAAAATTCAAATAGTCGTTGAGGATTTAAATGACTCCGGCGAAATTGATATACGTAACGATGAGGCAAAATTAAAAGAAAACGATGCAAATACAATGGCCATTGAAAGGTATTCAACACTAACGAAATTGCCCCAAAAGAAAGTGAATTTAGGTGTCAAATTAGATGACTATCATCGACATTTAAAAAAATCCTACGATGACGATACACGTTTGGAAATTCTCAAACAATTGTCAAGTTTTGATGAATTAATAAGATCGTCAAGTTGTGATATTACCGAGGATTTTCTCAGCGAATTAAAAGTGAAATTTATCGATTTTTTGAAACCTCTCTATTTGACGTACTATTCGTCGAAACTCGATACAAAAACGAAAAATAATTGCGCCGTTGTTGTGGAAATATCGACAAATCCCGATATTGTCGGTATTGGAATTGCTGATTTTGAACATCAAGCCGAGAGGAATGCAATCAACCAGGTCATTAATAATTTAATATTTTTGTTTTCCTAAAATTATCTACAAATTTTAACCACTTGATTAATTTTTTATTACTGAATTTAATTGATTGTAATATATTTACTGTATGTGTTCATAGAACGAAGAGAATATACAATTTTTATTTTAATCACCATTGGATATTATGACTTTTTTCGACTTGTAATTTTTAGAAATTATTCAATTTCAGAAGTTGAAATTTTTAAAATTTATTTCCCATAAAAAAAATAAGAAGTATATTTAAATATTTATTTAGCAACATTATTCAAGATTAAAATTTTAATTACTTGAATTTAGAAATCAGTGAACAAAATAAAATTTTTGTGACAAAACTGAATTAAATAAAACGACTTTTTCGACTATTTTCTATTTTTAAAATCGACTAAAGCGATTTTTTTTTGCTCGTTAAAGTCGATCCGAGGCTTCTGAATATCCAAGTTGTTGATCCAAGAATATCCTCAATATCCCTACTTTTGAGAAAAATCCTGTCAAATTAACGCGGGACAATTCGACCAATAGGACTTTGTTGTCATCGAATCTGTTGGCAACCCTGAATTTGGTGATAAATTTCAGGCCATGCGCCATTGTTAAGCCAAATGCCAAATTGCCAATGACGAATTCGGAGTAAACAATTTTTCAAAATAATAATAAAGCCAAAAAATATTGACAAATAGAGTGTCGGCAGTTTTTGTAAACAAACAAAATGGATGACCAGAAGACTAAAAAATTATGTGGCACCACAGAGAATAAATCGAAAACTGAAAGTGCGAGTGAAACATTAAATTCTAAAATTCAAGACTTAACCTACGATGTTCTTAGAATTATTTTCAAGTTTTTAAATGGAAAAGACTTGTCAGCTGCAGCAATGGTTTGCAGGTATTTTATAACCAAATATTTTCTGTTTCCTTTTTTTCTTTCTTTTATTCTTCTTCTCTTATTTCTGTCTCTGTTAAACTATAAAAACAAAATCAATACAAATTTTGACGATTTTTTGTAACTTATTAATGTCTATGACTGAAAGTTGTATTTTTTAATAATAAAATGCAGTACAAACAGAACTTTTTAATTCTGTATTATTTTTTCAATTCTTAATAAAGCTGAACTCTAAAACTTAATTTCCAAAATTGATTTGATTGATTTGATTGATTGCCAATTGTCAATCACTTAAATATTTTTTAACTCCAAAATTTAAAGTTTATTATTTTTACGAAGCTGCAACTTTCACCTGGTTAACAGCATTTTCACTTAATTTTTCAAAATTACGTTGCCCCCTAATGAAAAAAAAATAAAAAGGGATTATTATTTTTCAGATGCTGGCGTGACGCGGCAATAAGTGAATTGAAAACAAGAGGCTCCGAATATTTATGCAAATCTTTAGAAAAAAATAATGACTCTTGTGATAATTATCTGGACAATAGAGTTGTGAGGAATTTACGAATAAAACCAATGTTGGGCCTTATATTTACCGGTGATGTTGAAAATAGAATATTCGATTCTGTGAAAGGTAGTTTTTCTCTTCTTTGTTTTTTCATCATAAAAAGAATCTGAAGAAAGGAACCTTTGATAATAAAATTCTTTGCAGAAATTCAATTATTTTTAAAAAATTTTCTTAATAAAATGATTTTCAACATCTTCTATTTTAATATAAATTTTCAAAACAATTCAATTATTTTAAAAATAATTTTAATAAAATTCTACGCAAACATTTCATTATTTTCATAAATCATAAAAATTTCACAGGATTTCAATTATTATTAAAGACACAATTTTCATAACATTTTTCGAAAATATCAATTATTTAAAAAGATTTTTATCAAATTCTTCATAAGAATTCAATTATTTAAAAAAAGCAATAAAGTTCTTCGCAAGAATTCAATTATTTTTATAAATAATAAAAGTCTTTGCAAGAATTCAATTATTTTTTAAAATTTTTCATAAAATTCGTAGCAAAAATTCAATTATTCTTAAAATTCTAATAAAATTCTTTTAAACGATTCAATTATTTTCAAAAATGTTTCAAAATCCAATTATTTTTCAAAAATTTAATAAAATTCGTTTAAAAAAAAAATTTTTTTATAAAATTCTCCGCAAGAATTTAATTATTTTTATAAATAATAAAGTTCTTCTCAGGAATATTATTTTTTAAAAATTTAATTAATAAAATTCTTTGCAAAAATGCAATTATTTTCATAAATAATAAAAGTTTTCGGAGAATTTTAATTATTTTTAGTACAATTTTAATCGAATTCCTCAAAAAATGTAATTATTTTTAAAAATTTTATTGAAATTCCTCAAAAAATTCAATTTTTCAAAAATTTGTTAATAAATTTCTTTATGAGGATTGAATTTTTTTTATTTTTATAAATAGCAAAATACTTTGCCGAAATTCAATTATTTCCAAAAATTTGTTATCGTTCAATAATTTTCAATATTTACTATTTTAATAATATTTTCCAAAAGAATTCAATTAGGGGAACATAGTCTAGGTCGGCCACCTTTTTGACTTTTGTTTATAACTTTTTTTTAAAAATGAATTTGGACAATTGAAGTATATGGTTGGAAAGTCCTGTTTAATAGGAACATTTTTTCTGTACAAAGTAAATTGACAGGTTTAAAAATGAAAAAGTTATAAAGATTTAAAAAAAAAAAAATTTGTAGTCCAGGTTAGCCATTACAGTCAAGGTCGGCCATGTTTAAAATTCAAAGGGCATTAATCGTTAAAAAATAAAATAACATGTTTGGAGTTACGGAAAATTGATTCTTTATTGTTTACAGTTTGTAACTTAATGAAATAACAAAATAATAACAATAAACAATATAAAAAAATAAATATAAATAAAAAAAAGTTTTGCACTAAAATATTAATAAAATTAAATAAAAATATTAATAAGATGATCAATTATATTATGAGTTATACAGAATTGCAGTTTTTGCAAATGAAGTAGCTCGTCCTCAACTTTGCGCATTTTAAACACATAGTGGCCGACCTTGACAGTAAGTAGCATTACCGAATTGTTGTAACCATAAAGAAATACGTTTCGGGATTCGATTTTTTACTTTGTTTTCCTTTCAACCATGAGTCCCACAAATTTTCTGCATACTTGCCTTGACGATTCAATTTGTTTTTTATCTTTTATTAATGGTTTTTCACATTATGCACAAAACTTTTTTTGAGCTTTTTTTGTACCGACGTCACAGAAAACACAATTTTCGATTTTCCGAAAATGTAATTGAACAAAAAGTTAGGTTTCACTAAGACAAGCTTCGACAAAAATGCGCGTAGGTGGCGCTAGTGAACTTGACAAAAAAACGCGAGTGGCCTACCTAGACAGTAGGCCAACCTTGACTACATTCCCCTATTTAATTAAAAATTGTTTCGAAAAAAAAATGAAAATTAAATTTTTGTGGCAACCCGGATATTATTAAATTAATTTTTTTTTCAGCAAAATAGAAAGAATTATAATATTAATTAATAAAAAATTAATTCACACAGAAGGTTCCGCCACTGATTGCTATTGTTCACAATTACCAACGTCCTGCGAAACTGTCATGCTAAGAACTTGCGAGACAATATCCAGTGATCTCGTCTTAGGCAAAAATGACGCTGTTTGCGTATTTTTTCCAACAATTCCGAAAGTTAAAGTTAACACATTCTCACTGGACGATTCAAGTAATTTGGAAAAGGAAAAAGTCCTCGATTGGATACACAGTTGCTCCGAATTTGGCAGTAATGAAAAATCGAAATGCATCATGGTTTTCTCCGATTGTGATGGTTATAAGCACGCGATAAAAATGTTGCGAACAATAAAATGCAAGTAAGTAAATTTTAACATTTGAAAATTAAACATTTGAAAATTTAACATTTAAACCTACCGAAAAAGAAAATATGGTTTTTTTAACAATAAAGATAAAACTTTTCCTTTTTTCCAGATATCCAAAACAGAAACTCTCTCTAATTGGCGGTATTGTCAAAGACATTATTTACTGCAAACGAACGAGTGAAGAGAAATTTTGCAAAAAATCATCAACAGTAACGGTTGTTACATTATCGGGTCCAGGAATTCACACGTGGTCAGCAATAATTCCCAAAAAATGCTACGGCGAAGAGGAAATTGAAGAGAAATTAAAAATTCTCCGCGAGAATGTACAATTGAAAAAATTCACAATGGGTTTTATATTCTCTTGCGTTGCACGTCTTGAGAATAAAAAAATGGAAATGCGTGTATTTAAGAAAATATTCCCCGAAATTCCAATTGCAGGTGGTTTTGGTGATGGGGAATTCGGTGAGAATACAATACAAACTTTATCACCGAGAAAAGGCAAGGCTTCAAGATCCTACGAATTTTCGACAGTATTCATGATTTTAACATACGGTTAATTGATAATTTTAATTTCATTTCAATCAACTTCATGGAAAATTTTTTCTTTCGTTATTTTGGAAATTTTTTCCACAAGAAAAATTTGATCTTCAAAAAATGAAAATCGCGGAGAACTGAAAAAATATCCGACTTTTAAAATTAATTTACGAAAGTTATAAATAAGTTTTAAAAAAATGTGAAATTATCTCATAAGGGAGATAAATGATGTCGTCTTATTTCAAAACTTTATTAATTAAGTTCCTAGTTCTGTATTTAAGATAGAATATTTAAATATTTCGAGAACTGATAATTTTGTATATTATAATCTACGTGAGGTAAATTAATATAAATGAGGTAAAATAAAAATATATTATTATATATATTTACCTATGACAAATAAAGAAATTCTGAAAAGGAAAAAAAGAATTTATTTTCTAATTTTATACTAAAATCTACTATTTACTACATTTTATACGTTTGAGAAGAATTTTATTAAATTAAAATTAAATTAATTAATTAAATTAAATAAAAAATTAATTAATTAAATTAATTAATTTTAGGATAAGAAAGAAGTAAATATTTTTGATAAAAATTAGGAAAAAGTCAGGAAAATAAAATATAGAATGAAATTTTTCGCAGTTTTGTGAATTGTCTAAAACGAGTTTTTTTGATTGTTAAGTTTAATTTTTCGATAGCTACTTTTTTACTACTTTTTTTAGTTTGAAAGCTACTTTTTTTAAAATTAATTATCGAGTGCGAAGTCTGTACCTGTCAGGTGAATAAAACTTTTTTAAATGATTGTCGTAAGTCAACCCACGGTAATCACGTTTTGATAAGACAATATCACGGTCAGTCTGGACTTGATTAGAAATAAAACCTGAACACCTTCGATGATAATTTCTGTATTTTTTTGCAGTGTTTTCGCATAAAGATAAGAAAAACATTTAAATTAAAAGTGGAGCACGCCATAAGGGGTATGCATATTTACTATTTAAATGAACAAAAAAACTGATTTGGGGGATAAAATGGGTCCTTGACTTCTTGTTGTCGTACATTATAAAAACCCTGGAATTTTTTTTAGTTTTCATATGTATACAAGAAATTGTTTTCATTTCGTGACTGTAAACTTTGGGAAAATTGTTATTTTCTTAAGAAGATGATATTTATTTTTCTTTTAATAATTGTAATTAATTTAACGAATGCTGAGGTAACCAGCATTCTTCAGGGGAAATACGATGGCTATGGAGTCGATTGGATATTTATGCCCGATGGAAATGATAAACCGCAGGTGGCAATTCTCAAGGAATTGCAAAATGAGACTCGCGGTATTTTGGACATAAATTCAGCTGTTTCGTATATTCTTTACACTAGGTATGTTTATTAATAAAATTCGTTTTAGTTTTTCTTTTTCATAAGGGACTTTGGTAAAAAATTTGAAAATTCAAAATGGCGACCGAAAGAATTTAAAAATTATAAAGGAATCTGAAAATTGCTAAAAATGCTCACTCCACAGTGCATTTTTCAATTCAAAAAATTTAATTATTTTCAAAAATTTTAATAAAATTCTTGGCAAAATTCAATTATTTTTAGGAATTTTAGTAAAAATCTTTGCAAAATTCAATTATTTGCAGGAATTTTAATAAAATTCTTTGCAAAATTCAATTATTTTCATAAATAATAAAACTTCATTATAAGAATTTAATTATTTTCGAAAGTAATAGAATTCTTCGCAGAAATTCAATTATGTTCAAAAATTAAAAAAAAAAACTCGTCCAAATTTTAATTATCTTTTAAATTAATAAAATTCTTTACCAAAATTCAATTATTTTTAAAAACTTTAATAAAATTCTTGGCATATATTAAATTATTTTCAAAAACCTCTATTCAATGGATTTTCATTATGTACTGTTTTAAAAAAATTTTCCAATAAAATAATTAATTATTATTATTATAAATAATAATAATAATTATAATATATTATATATATATATATAATAATAATTATAATAATAATGATATTATATAAAGAATTAAATAATTCGATTATTTTCATAAATAATAAAAATTACACACGAATTAAATTATTTAGAAAATTTCTTATCCTTTTTTTCGCAATAATTCAATTATTTTCATAAATAATATTTTTTTTTTAGAAAAAAGTAATTATTCTTAAAAAATTTATTAAAATTCGTCAAAAGAACTCAATTAAAATTTTTTTGTAAAATTATATAAACTAAAGAAAATATTTTAAAGATTTTATTAAAATTTTTAAGAATAATTCTATTTTTGAGGAATTCTTATTAAAGATTGTATTAAAAATAATTGAAATCCAGCGATGAACTTAATTATTTATAAAAATAATTGAATTCTTGCAACGAATTTCATTCAATTTTTTCAAAATAATTTTTCTGAGTAGAATTTTATTATTTATAAAAATAATTGAATTATTGAGAAAAATTTTATAAAAATCTTTTTAAATAATTGATTTTTTTCGAAAAATTTTATGAAAATTGTGTTTCAAATAATTGAATTCCTGAGAAAATTTTATTATTTATGAAAATAATTAAATATTTGCAAAGAATTTTATAAAAAAATTTTTTTAAATAATTGAATTCTTTTGGGACTATTTATATTAAAATAGTAGATATTATTTTTAAAAATAATTGAATTTCTAACCATTTTTGAAAATAATTAAACAGTTTGAAAGAATTTTCTTAAAAGTTTAAGAATAATTCTATTTTTCGAGGAATTCATTTAAAATTGTATTAAAAATAACTGAATTTTTGTGATGAGTTTTATTAGTTATGAAAATAATTGAATTTTTTCAAAGAATTTTATTAAGATTTTAAAAAATAATTAGATTCTTCCGAAAACTTTTATTATTTATAAAAATAATTAATTTCTTGGGAAGAATTTTATTATTTTGAAAAATAATTGAATTCTTGCGAAAACTTATTATTTATATAAATAATAATTGAATTCTTGCGGAGAATTTTAAAAAAATCTTTTTTTATAATAATTGATTTTTTCGAAAAATTTAATGAAACTTTTGTTTTAAGTAATTGAATTCCTGTGAAAATTTCACTATTTATGAAAATAATTGAACGTTTGCAAAGCGTGTTATAAAATTGTTTTTTAATTTGTTTTTGTAAAAAAAAAAAAATTGTTTCTTGTAGAGCAAATCCAGAAAAAGGAACCCCACTATTTTTGAATAATATGAAGGCATTGAGGAATTCAAATTATTCACCATCGAGAAAGACGAAATTTATCACTCACGGCTGGAAATCGAGCGCATTGAGTGGGAGTCAAGTTGAAATGAAGAATGGTTATAAAAAATTTTTATAAAAAAAAGAAAAATATTTACTGAAGAGAATTTTAATTTTCAACATAGGTATTAATTAATTAATTAATTAATTTCAGCATATTTAGAAAATGGTGACTATAATGTATTTCTCGTCGATTGGCAACCTTTGGCAGCGAGTACATTTTATCTCGGACCAATGCGGAATACAGAGCAAGTTGGACAGAATGCCGGGCAATTTATAGATTTTCTAATAAGCGAAACTGGGCTCAGTCCAAGGGACATTCACTTTATTGGTAAGAGGCAATTTTCTTTTTTTTTTTTCTTTGCAAAATTATCAAGCAAATAATGGAAATTTTGGAATTTTTTTATTAGGTCATTCACTCGGTGCACACGTGGCGGGCAATGCAGGCAGTGCGACAAAATTCGGAAGAATTAGTCGAGTCACAGGACTCGATCCTGCACTTCCGGGTTTTCATATATTTGCCACCGAAAAAGAACGTCTGGATCCATCCGATGCTAATTTCGTCGACGTTATTCATTCCTGTGGTGGAGTTTTAGGTTTTTTGCAACCATTAGGTCACATTGACTTCTATCCCAATGCGGGAACAGCAGTGCAACCCGGATGTTGCTGTATTCCTGAATTACTCGGTAATTCTTTGCTTTTTTTTCCTCAAATCGAAAAATACAAAAGAAAATGCTTTTTTTCAAATACAAAAAATTAAAAACAAGAAAAATTCAGAAATTAAAAGAAAAATTACAAATTAACAAAATTTTCAGAGGCTTGCAGTCACGGAAGATCGTATTCGTATTTCACCGAGAGTATTAATACCAGAAATGGTCTACTCGCTACTCAATGTGACACATGGGATGCGTACGTTAATAAAAATTGTGTAAGCAAATCAACCGTTTTCATGGGCGAACATGTCGATAAATCAGCCACGGGTTCTTATTTTTTGAAAACCAGAAGTGAACCTCCTTTCGCATACTCCGAAGAAATTGACAATCATTTGTAGACTAAAAGATTTTTTCTCCTATATTCAGGGTTGTCACAAGTATCAGTTTATCAATTTCCCAATTTCCCATTAAAATTATTTTCCCTGACAAAATTCTTTCTACAGAAAAATATGAAAGTTGAATTTTAGGAAATTTCTTCTAGAATTCAATTATTTAAATACAAAAACTCAATCTTTTTATAGTAATTGCAAATCTCCATGTTTTCTCTTAAGTTATTAAGGTATATTTTCAAAAAATTATAATAAAAAAATTATTACAGCACAAAAAATTCAATCCAAAAAATCCAGACCGAAAAATCCAAGAAAAAAAGTCCAAAATAAAAATGTCCAAAGTCAAAAAATCCAAAATAAATAAAATCGTCAAAAATAAATAATGAAACATGTGAAAAAGCAACGTTATTATTCTTTACACTATAAAATCGGAATTTAAAATTAAAATGTTAATGTTAAAATCGCCGGATTATAATTATTTACATAAATAATAAAATTCTACACAAAAATTCAATTATTTTCATAAGTAAAAAAATTCTTCACGAAAAATTTAATTATTTTCATAAATAAAAAATTTTCTAGAAAAACTTTGAGAAAATTCTTTACAAAAAGTTAAATTATTTTTTTCAATACAATTCCACTTAAATTCCTCGATTAATTTAATTATTTTCAAAAATTTAAAATGTTAAGTTTGCTAACTTATTCGATTCACAGTCATAATTGAATTTTTTGAGAAATATAAATAAAAATTAATAAAGTTTTTTGAAGAATTTTAATTAAAAATACCTATGACCATAAAAAAATAATGGAATTCCGTTGGAAAATTTTTATTAAAATAGTAGATATTGAAAATAATTGAATTTTGAAAAATGTGTGAAAACAATAATTGAATCGTTTAAAGGAATTAAAATTCTTCAAAAGTTGATTTTTAAAAATTGTAACAAAATACTTGAAAAATAGTAATTATTTTCAATTAAATTTTAGAAAATTTCAATTATTCAAAGAAGATTTTTATTATAGATATATTTGAAAAATTTAATTATCTTCAGAAAATGATTCAAAAATAATTTTTGAAAGATTTGTTTATAGTTATTTTTCTCACTATAAAAATCAAAATATGTTACATTTTATACTAAAAAATATGGTATTTTGTTCCAATATTTGGAAAATAAGTCGAGAAAGACGCAATTTTTGAAAATAAGTCGTAAAAAATTTCAATTTTCTAAATTTCTTTGACAAAAAATTTTTTTTCTTGTCACTGACTTTATTGACACGTGGCCACCCTGTTATTATTCTTTTTAGAAAAAAATATCGAATTCTTTCCTTCTAAAGAATAACGAAAGCATTACAAAAAAGCATTACCCAAAAATGAAAGAAAGCAACAAAGAAGCATTCTAAGATTCGAAAATTGTAAATTTTTCAAGTTAACAAGTCATGGAGTTCAAAGGTTTTCCATTTATAAAAGCCACGAGTTCTCTCTGATAAATAATGCATTTTTCTCTTCCCACCCCCCTGGAACACTGAAAGAAACTGAAAGAAGAATTTTCATGAAAACAAAAGTTAATAAAATTCATTGGCAGCATATTTTTTTATTCGTTGAAGACTGTCGATTTCGATTATTGCTCTCAATCAACTTCTGTCTGTTAATAATAATAATAATAATAATAATAATAATAATAATAATATTAATAATCATAATCATTATAATAATCATAATAGTAATAATAATAATAATCATAATAATAATAGTTATAATAATTGGTGTTATTACGCGTGAAATTTTTCTTTTAAAAACATCCAAACTTTTTGACCTATTACCATAAAATTCAAAAACAAAGAGAATTTTACCAAAATAAAGATCGCAATTTTTCTTTTTTACAATATCTATATATTGAGAATTATAAATTAAAATTGAGAAAACGGCCTGAACTTTGTAGGCCGTGTTAATTTTTTTTTTCATTATGCAAATAGTTTTTTTTTTGTTCTGATTGTGTATACAATTTAGCGTGAATTCCACGTTCGGCGGTGTGAATAAAAAAATTACAAATCAAATTTTCATTTCATGGCTAATAACTCAATATTTTATGGCACAAAAGACAAAAAAAAAAATAATTAAAAATTGAACCCTGTACAAATAGGCAACAATGAATTCTGTAGAAATTATTTACAATCTCTCAAAGAAAACAGACTTTAAGGTAGTTTAAAGAAAAAAAAGTACTTTTTTTTAGGGAAAAAAGAATAATTTTGTAAATATTCAATTTTTTTCCCTCACAATTAAAAAAAAAAAATAACAAACAGCAAAAAACAACTGTGGGGAAATTATAAATATAAACTTTAAAAATGTAAAAAAAATAATTAAATTAAACAAAAATCGTTTAACTGTATAAAGGAACAAATTAGAAAAAAGTAATTTCAAAAAAAAACAAATAAAAATCGACAGGTACTTAAAAAGAAAAGTTAAAAATCTCCATCATAACTACCTTATAGTAAATCTCGAATAGATTGAAAAATCAACAGAATTAGTCATGAATGGAAAATATGCTTTCTTTTTACTCGAATTTTTACGTTTAAATGCGAGTTTTCTAACTAAATATTAAGTACCTATAGACTACAATAATATTTATATGTACATGCAAAAGTCTTGCTTGAAAGGTATCTCGATTCAAAATATTTCGCTTTTATAATAAATACATTATTCGCCTCAATAATTACAATATTTTACAATCGCTTTAGGTACAACAAACGTTCCAAAAATTCATAATATTATTAGTTTAGACTCTAATTTTACCTAAAAATTTTTTTTAATTTTTAATTTTTTCATTTTAGTAACAAGCACATAATTTTTAGATATGCAAGTACTTTAAGGCAAAAAGAAAAGAAAATAAATATTAATAATCTTTGCAAAAACTTGGGGTTGTTTGTTGCTAAAGCTAAATAACGCTGCAGCGCAATTATTGGATTTTACAAATTTTTCCCTTTTCGTAAAATTTAACATTTCTTTCCTTTTACTTTCTCAAACAAATTCTTTTCCTTTTTTAACAATTTTAGAAATAATATTCGAATTTTAAAATCTATAATGTTATTTGTCTTTGACTTTGATATTTTTAAAAAATTCATTTATTTAAAAGATTTCTCTTAAAAATAAAAGACTTATTCTTATTTTTAATTTTATAACTACTAGAAATATTAAATCGAAAGATATTTGGTATTTTTTTTAAGAAAAGAAAAATGTAGATTTCAGTTTTCGGAAAAAACTGTATTATACATTTTTCTTTTTTTTCTTTCAAAAACTCCGTCGAGTTAAAAAATTCATTAAATATATTGAAATATATTTAATGTCATATTCCAACGTATAAAAATTTAGTAGCCTTTATTCAGTCTAAATACTTATCTCTTATTTATATATATATATATATATATATATATATATATATATAATAATTTATATATAAATTAAAAATATTCAAGGCTACAACTATTTTCATATATTTATATATTATATAGTTTATGAAAATTTTAACGTTTATATAAAATTTTCATTTCAGACAAATAACATTTTTTCTTTTTGGAATTCAAAATGAAAATAAAAAAAATTCGAAAAATTAACTTCTATTATTGCAATATTAGTATTTTTTTATAAACCACACAAGTCAAGATTTACAATTTAAATTGTCAATTAGAGAGACAAAATTTTATTTTCTTTATTTTTTCTTCATTTGAGAAAATTTAATTTTTAAATATGACGCTTGCTATTAATTTTTTGGAGCGTCACATTTTTTTTGCTAAAAAAATTATATAAATTCTTTTCTTTGATTTATTGGACTTGTGTGCTTTATACAAGATTGACGTAAATAGTATTTTGCAGCTAAATTTTTTGTTTCTTTGTTAAATTTGGTACATACGAGTGTAAAGTTTATTTACACAGTTTGAAAGAGATCGTTTTTTTTTCGTGTTTAAAAACCGATATTTTTTTCCAAAAAAATATATATATATTCCGTTTAGGGAATTTAGATTGGTTTATACAATAACGTAGTGACGTACTTTTTGCGATAGCGGTGCGTAGCTGAGAGGACCATCACACTGTCTTTGATACTTAGGGCATAGAGGTGATTTAACATAACGTGATTTGGTTCAGGCAGAAGAGTGGGTTCACACTGAAAATCGAATAAATATGAATTTTTAATTTAACTACTAATTAATAATTAGTTTAGAATATTAAATGTGAAGCGCTCCAAAGAAAAATCCTAAAAAGAATATTTTTTTTATTCACTCTAAAAATGATTAGATACTAAAAAAAAAATGTTCTAAATTATATTTATTTTTATGAATTTCTGTAATATTGTACAATTATTCGTAAACATCAATAGTTTCGTTTCAAATTTTAAATTCTAACCTTTTTGAAATTCGACAAAAGAATATTAATAGAAAACATGAAAATATAGATAACTCCGAGTCCTCGACTCGGAGTGATCGATATCGTCATGTTTTCTAATAATATAAAGTTGACAAAAAACTATTTTTTAATTAAATAATTAAATAATTTTGATTCAATGCACAATATGTTTGATTCAATAAAAATTAGGTACGTTTAATTCAATTATACAATATATTTAATTCAAACATATTTTTTTTGTTGCCTATTTATTTTTGAATTGAAGAAAATTATTTCTCAGTTTAACTTCTTCGAAATAATTTTCATCATTTCAATTAAATATTTCAATTATTATTTTCTAGAATTCTTAACTAAAATTCTTAGCTCTAAACGAATTATTTTTAATAATTTTTGACAAAGTTCTTTCGGAAGTTTCAAAATCCATTTGTTTACAATTCAATTTTATAGAAATTTGTATTACTTGGAAATTCTTTAATTAAAAATAAATTAGAAAATAAAAACATGAAATAATTTCAAAAGAATTGTTAGTTAAATAAGTATGAAAAAATCATATTTTCAAAGCTTTTAATATGAAAACATTTCAAAATTCAATTATTTCTAAAAATTCATGCTATACCGCTTTTTAAAATTCAATTATGATCTAAAATTTTAACTAAATTTTTACTTTTAAATTCAATTTTTATTCGGAAATACCAACGAGAATTTAATTATTTAAATTTTAAATACAAAATCTAAATAATCTTTCAAAGGATTTTTGTTAAAATTTTTTAAGAATAATTGAATTTTTCCAGCAAATTATTTAAAATTGTATTAAAAATAATTGAAATTCTACAATGAATTGTATTAGTTATGAAAATAATTGAATTTTTGCAAACGAAGTTTATTAAAATTTTAAAATAATTGAATTCTTGCGGAAAATTTTATTATTTATAAAAAAAAATAATTGAATTCTTGCAGAGAATTTTATTATTTTTAAAAACAATTGAATTATTGCGGAGAATTTTACAAACATCTTTTTAAATAATTGATTTTTTTCCAAAAATATTATGAAAATAGTTTTAAATCATTGAATTCCTGTAAAAATATTATTAGTTATGAAAATAATTGAATTTTTGCAACAAAGTTTATTAAAATTTTAAAAATAATTGAATTCTTGAGAAGACATTTATTATTTTTAAAAATAATTGAATTCTTGCGCGAATTTTTAAAAGTTTTTGAAAATAAATGAATTTTTGCAATCATTAACTTTAATTAACTTCTAATTTAGTAACTTCTCTGAAATTCAATTTTTGTAATCTTTTTTTACTAAAATTCTTCTATAAATCCATTATTTTTAATAATTAATTAAAAATTTTAAAAATGCAACTAATTTCAGAATTTGAATTATTAAAATTTTTTAAAAATCCAAGTTCTTTAAAATTTCTATAATTAAATTCATTCGAAATATAAATTTTATAAAATTTATAATTAAAACCTTTTGAAGTTGATCTATTTATGAAAATTGTAAATGCAACTTTTTTAAAATTCAATTAATTTTTAAATATTTAAGTAAAATTATTTATTTAATAATTTATAAGTGAAAATTTTATGAAAGTTCTTTAAGAATTAAGTTAATTTAAAAAGAAATTATGTGTTAACCCTGAAGAAGTTTTTACTGAATATTTTGGATCTAAAATAAAAAAGTAAATCAATCGTATTTACAAACTTGAACAATAGTATTAAATAATATAATTTATTCTCTTTCTGTATTTTTACTCTAAAAATCTAACATTTTTTTGATGATTTTTCTTGGGCACCTTTCTTTGGAGTGCGTCACATATTAAATATATATTTTTTTTGGTATTTACCGATAGAGGTGTATCTTTATTGAGAATAACTTGCAATAAATGAGGAGGAAGAATCGGTGGTCCTGGCGATTTTTCCCATGGTTTATGCGGTGGAATTTCTTGACCGTATTCCGTTTGGGCACTACTGGTGACTCCTTCACTGTCTTTTGCGAGGGCTTGGAAGACTTCAAAGTCCGATTTTCTCACTGACACTAAATTATTTTTCGAACCCATACAATTGTCCACAAGTTTCTAAAAAAGAAGAAAGAAAATTGTTTAGACATTGCTTTTAGTTTTTGTTTTAATATAAAATCGAAATAAAATCATAAAAGTGATAATTAATATTAAATTTAAAAGAAATTGAAATTACCAAGCCAGGATCGTGTCTCCATTCGCCGTCAACATAAAACTTGTACTGATGTTCACCCTCTGGTAAGTCAATTATCGTTACAAAATCACCATGACTTTTAACCATTGGCAGTGTTTTCCAACCAGTGAATGTACCACTGATAAAAACCTGTTTACCACCACCTTCCCATTTAAAAACAGTTGGCAGTACTTTGCTGTCAGCAACTTTAGTGCCTTCGGAGACGGTGTTTGATCGCGGTCGTTGTTTATAATTACTGCTATCTTGTAGGTCTTTCTATTAATTTACAAATTAGGAGAATTACAGAAAATTTAATTTTAAAAAAAAGTTTGAAAAATTATGTTTTAAAATTAAATCCAGTGCTCGAACTAGGTCTATAAATTACGTAAAGATCTGTAAATTTGATTAAAGTCTGTAAAAGTCAGTTTTTTTGAAAAAAAACGTCCGTAAAGTTCGTAATTTGTTTGAAAAAATACGAAAAGTTCGTAAATTGTATGATAGAATTTGGGGAATTTTTAAGAAGTTACAAATGATTGCAAAAATTCAATTATTTTCAAAAATAATAAAATTCTGCACAGAAATTCAATTATGTTCAAAATTTTTTTAAAATTCTAGTCAAAATTTCAATTATATATTTATAAATAATAAAAGTCTTCCCCAAAATTCAATTATTTAAAAAATTTTACTAAAATTTTCTAAAAGAATTCAATTATTTAAAAAAATTACCTTAAAAACTTAAATAAGTAAACTTAAAAAATTTTTTAATAAAATTCTACGCAAACATTTGATTATTCTCATAAATAATAAAAATTTCACAGAAATTTAATTCTTTACAAATTTTGTATAAATTACTTCGTAAATAATTCAATTGTTTTCATAAATAATAATGTTTTTTACAGGAATTCAATTATTAAAAACACAATTTTCATGCAATTTTTTTTAAAAAATTAATTATTTAAAAAGATTTTTATAAAAGTCTTCGTAATAATTCCATTATTTTCAAAAATAATATTTTTTACAGGAATTCAATTATTTAAAACACAATTTTCGTAAAATTTTTCGCAAAAATCAATTATTTAAATAGATTTTACGAAAATTCTTCGCAAGAATTCAATTATTTAAAAAAATTGTCAATAAAATTGTCAATTAATTTTCATTATCTTCAATTTCAATATAAAACTTTCCAAAGGAATTCAATTATTTAAAAAAATTTTCATAAAATTCTTTGCAAAACATTCAATTATTTTTATAAATAATAAAATTATCACAGGAATTCAATTATTTAAAACACTATTTTCATAAAATTTTGGGAAAACAATCAATTATTTAAAAAGATTTTTATAAAATTCTCCGCAAGAATTCAATTATTTTTATCAATAATAAAATTCTCCGCAAGAACTCAAATATTTTTATAAATAATAAAAGTCTTCGCAAGAATCCAATTATTTTTAAAAAATAATAAAAGTCTTCGAAAGAATTCATTTATTTTAAAATTTTTTAATAAACTTCGTTCCAAAAATTCAATTATTTACATAACTAATAATATTTTTACAGGAATTCTATTATTTAAAACTCAATTTTCATAACATTTTTCCAAAAATATCGATTATTTAAAAAGAATTTTATAAAATTCTTCTCAATCATTCAATTATTTAAAAAAATTTATAAAATTCATTGCAAAAATTCAATTATTTAAAAAAAATTTTTATAAAATTCGTTGCAAAAATTCAATTATTTTTATAAATATTAAAACTCATCGCAAGAATTCAATTATTTTTAAAAATAATAAAAGTCTTCGCAAGAATTCAATTATTTTTATAAATAATAAAAGTTTTCACGGAAATTCAATTATCTTTTTAAATTTTAATAAAATTCGTTGCAAAAATTCAATTATTTTCATAACTAATAAAAATCATCGCAGAATTTCAATTATTTTTAATACAATAGTTTAAATTAGTCCCTAGAAAAATAGAATTATTCTTTAAATTTTAATAAAATTCTTTCAAATTATTCAATTATTTTCAAAAATGTACAATTTTAATATAAAATTTTCCAAAGGAATTTAATTATCTTTTTAAATTTTAATAAAATTCGTTGCAAAACAATATATATATATAAATTCAATTAGTTCTAAAAACAATTAAAATCTGGGCAAAAATTCAATTATTTTTAAAAATAATAAAATTCTTCGTAAAAATTCAATTATTTTTTAAAAATTTAATAAAATTCGTTGCAAAAATTCAATTATTTTCATAATTAATACAACTCATCGCATAATTTCAATTATTTCTAATACAATCTTAAATAAATCCCTGGAAAAATTCAATTATTCCAAAGCAATTTTAATAAAATTCTTCGAAAGATTATTTATTTTTGTATTTAAATAATTGAATGCTAGTAGAATTTTCTAATAAAAATTGATTTAAGAATAAATTTTAGTTACAATTTTGATAAGCAAATGAATTTAAAAATTCCCAATGAACTTTTTCAAAAATTATTAAAAATAATTGATTTAAAGAAGAATTTTAGTTTAAAACTCTAGATAATAATAATTGAATTGAAATTATGAAAATAATTTTGAAGAAGTGGTTATAAAACATAAAGAAGTCAATTACTCCGAGTCGAAGACTCGGAGTGATCTACTTCTTCATGTTTTATAATTATGAAAAAATTTCATTTACATTTTTAAGTAAAATGTTCTCTTATTTGTCTCGGACTGATTATATTTTTCTCAGAAATTGGTCCGTAATTTTTTATTTTTGGTACTTAAAGTCCGTAATTTTTAATACTTTCACTGATTCGAGCCCTGTTCAATCTTAAAAAAAATAATTATAATAAAATAAATAATAATAAATAATAAATAAAAATGTATTTAATCAATCAATTGAAAAACCTTTGTAAAGTAGGATTCATCATCCTCGTGAGATGTTTGGCAAACGAGATTCTTATTAGGTGCTTTTTCGAAAACAAATGGCTGTCCTTCTTTACTCGGGGATGGAGGAGGTTGATCCTTACTATGTCGACGATGATAACTGGAATTACCTGAATGATGACCTACAGGTTGATTACTTCCAGCGTTACCCATTATCCAGTTGTAACTCCTAAACAATTATTTTAATAGTATTAATAAATTTTATAAACTAAAAACTAAATTTCTAATAAAACGAAAACTTCTCTCTCACTCTTAGAGAAATAATAATCATTTCTTTAAATATGAGATTAAAAAATTGTTATCAAGTGATAAAATTATCTAAATCGTCATCACACTAAAGATAATCGTCAAGTATTTTCTTTAAGAAAATTGTAGAGAAAAAAATAGAAATATTTCATTGTATAAAGTAAATATGAAAATCGTTTTTATGAATCGTTTTGTGATTTTAAGTAGGCAAAAGACGCATATCCACTTAAAAACGTGCCTGATATTCTCCGGCACTTGATTGCACGCTTAGCAGTTGAAATTGCTGACAAGCACATTCATGATACTACTACAACAACAAAAAGGTATCATAACGTCATCCCGAGAAAAATCATCTCGAAGACTCGAACTGAGGAGAGATGCGAGAAACTATTTCAAAAATTTTATCTCCACATTTTTTCACTCATCAAAAATAACTAAAATACCATCTTTTATTATTTTCCTAACATTAAATTCCCAAAAATGTAATTAAGAGTCTTAATTTTCAAAAATTAAAACAACACAAAGTTATTTTTTGCACACTATTAAATTTGATATTCTAAAGTTTATTACTCAATCAAGTGATAATATATACTTGATGCATCGTAGTTTTCATACTATTACCAATACAACTATAAAAATTATTCTAAATATAAATTTACATTTTTCTCAAGTCTCTGAAATAAACAACATTTAAATTTCCACTTTGCATATTCATTTAGCAGGTGTAAATGTGATAAGAAAATCTTATTTTTCATCGATTGTTTAATTTATTTCCAAATGAAAAATTGTAAAAACAAAAATTTGAAATTAAAAATAGAATAAAAATTGTATTTCGGTAAAAAAGAAAAAAAAAAACTGTCGAGAGACATATTTTCAGTATAAGAGATAATATAAGGCAGGAATAAACAAAGTTACTTTGCATAACAATAACTTTCAAATTTCAAATGACAAGCACATTTAGAGAAATAAAATAAATTTTATGTACAAATACTCACCTCACAGATTCTCAAAGGAGACTCCACGATTAAATTTACGTTTTGAATTTCATAGAACTCACTAATTCACTATTATATACACATTGGCGTCAAAATAAACATGAAAATTTTTGTTAAAAAAGAAACTCGTGTGTAGCTTGAATTATAAATCTTTTATCAGCTGATTATGGGACAATAGCAGAAGCACCATGATTCAAGAGTACTACCTAAGATTTTATTCACTTGTTTTAATTGTTGCAGAAGTATTTGTACGTGAGGGAAAGCAGGTAGAGCAGTACTGGGTATGTTGTATCTATAGTATATGTCAAGCACGTAATATAGGTCAATCCAATAAAATTTAAGAACACCTAGACTTAAATTTTAAATAATTCAATTTTACAAATAAAATTTTGGAAAATAGGGAAAAATAGTAAAAATTCGATAAATTGACATTGACGCGATAGTAATTTAGATCAAAGAAACAATAACAAAAACAAAGAATAATTTGATCTACTAACTTGTTGATGAGTGTGAAGTTGACTTTACGTCTAGAGGTCACTAGTTGTTGTAACGGTCAAACGGCGAAACATTCGTCTGCTATTCATAAGGTGACAAACTTTTTGTTAGATAACTTTACATTGTGTTCAATTCTTTGTTATTGTTGCTTCAAGTGCGCCAAGTAAACCAAGTTTTCCTCGTGTCTCGTGTGTTGTGTTTTGTATCAAGCCAGTCTTCTTGTTGTGTATATAAATCGTATAAATAATGGAGAACGTTACTCACTTGTGGAATGTAACAAGTTTTTTAATGAAATTCAATGACAAAAGTATTAACAATTTACGTAATTATTATGTGTAAGTATGCTTCTTAATATAATTTATAACATAGAAAGAATGTCACTCTATAAATATTAATGAAAATGGTATTAAATTTATTTCACTTGTGTAGACCGTGTAGACGTAAACATAACCTATAAAGATTTCTTTAAATCTTTTTAAACATAAAAATTATGAATTCGTAAAAATTAACGTGTAGTTTAATTACAAATTTCTAAAGGGATGTCAAAGTCGTTGGAATTTTTAAATTAATTGTTTTTGGCATCAATTCTAAATCAATTTTTATTATAAAGTTCTACGAGAATTCAATTATTTAAATACAAAGACATGACGACAAAAATAAATAATTTATTGAATAGTTGAATATTTCTTAAATTTTAATTCTTATAAAGAACTTTATCAACATTTTTTAAAATAATTGAATTTTTACGAAGAATTGCATTAAAATGTTTGATAATAATTAAATTCATTCAAGAAATGTAATTGAAAATGAATTGAAAATAATTATTACACTCTAAGAATCAAATTGTATCAAATTTTTTTAAATAATTGAATTTTTTCGAAGAATTTTATTCAAATTTTTGAGAATAATAGCGATTTTAGAGGACTTGATTTAAAATTATGTTAAAAATAATTGAAATCCTGTGATGAGTTTTATTATTTACGAAAATAATTGAATTTTTGTCACCGAACTTTAGTAAAATTTTTAAAATAATTACATTCTTGGGAAGAATTTTAAAAATATATTTTTAAAGAAATGATTTTTTCAAAAAATTTTATGGAAATTGTGTTTTAAATAATTGAATTCCTGTAAAAAATGTTATTATTTACGAAAATAATTGAATTCCTTCCAAGAATTTCATTAAAATTATAATGAAAACAATTTAATTATTATAAAGAACTTCATTAAAATTTGGAGAACAGTTTTATAGAAGTCTTTTTAAATAATTGATATTTCAGAAAAATATTATGAAAATTGAATTTTAAATAATTGAATTCTTGTAAAAAATATTATTATTTATAGAAATAATTGAATGTTAGCAATGAATTTAATAAATATATTTTAAAGAATTGAATTCATTTAGGAAATTTTATATTACAATACATAGTCGAATTTGAAAATAATTGAAATTGTTTTAAAGAATTTTATTAAAATTTTGAGAATAATTCCATTTTTCGATGAATTAATTTAAAATTGTATTAAAAATAATTGAAATTATGCAAAGAATTTTATTATTTTTAAAAATAATTGAATTCTGTCCCAGATTTTAATTATTTATAAAAATAATAAAATTTTTGAGAAGAATTTTATTATTTACAAAAATAATTGATTTTTTGCGAAGAATTTTATTATTCATAAAAATAATTGAATTCTTGCCAAAATATCCAATGCTGCGAGGGTGAAATCCAACCAAACAAAAATTTGAAAATTGTCTACCAATTTTTAGAAATTGCTGTCGACAACAAGAAAGATTCTTCGATCTGCCAAACAACTGCTTTGGACCCTCAGTAATGTGCAGTCACTGCGGTTCATTTTGGTCGAAAGTAAAGCACAAAAATCGTCTACTACCGAGTAAATTACCAAAAAAGAATCTCAAACTCGATGCAAATGACAATAGTTCATCAAAATTTCGCTCATCACTCGCACGTAAATGCCAACGTGGAAAAATGAATAAACTGCAAATAAAATGTTCCGTCTGCTCAAAATATACAACCATACCTCGCAATAAACCAATTAAAATTAAATCTCCATCCAAAGTCGATTTAAATACCACGGAAATTTTACAATCCGGCAAGAAAAAAAAGAAGCGCACCAAGGATAAGACAGCCGGTTTAAATATATCATTGTCCGATTCATTTAATTCAGCATCGCCGAATAAAATTTCCACTCCTCTTCAAAAGGAAAGAAAGGAAACTGTTAGAACGATAACGCCACTTGGAAAAGTTAAGAAAATTAATAAAGATAGACTGAGTAATATTTTGAGTAGCGACAGTGCGAAGAAGAGAAATAGTTTAACGAACTTTTTGAAAGAACTTTATTAGGTTTAAGTACAGATGATGTCGATGATGATGAAGATGATATTGATGATGATGATGATGATGATGATAATGATGAAAATGATGATTGTGGAAGATGTGATTTATTGTGTAGAAATATTTTTCTATTGTACAAACAGTAACTTTATAATTACTTATAGATTCTATAATTATAGATACATAGATTCTATAATTACAGATACAGATAATTATACAGATTTTATAATTACAGAAACATACAGATTTAATAAAACTTATTTGTAATCAACGATTATAGTAGAAACAATGTGAAATATTTATTTAAAATTTTTCTCATGAATCAATTTTCTCATCAATTGAAGATTCTTAATTCATACCTACGTAATAAATGCCTAACTTAATATTTGTCGCACTTGATGTGATTTATAAATAATTATTCATCAGATACGTCCAGGATTCGAAATCACTTTTCTACTCCAAAGGTATTTCCTGCCTGACAATCTGTAACAGAAACAAAATTTCAAAAACACACTCTTTAAGAACTTTGCAGCAAACTTTCTTAATTGGCAAATTTGTTTGTCAAATTTTACAAAATTTGCAAATTCGTTGCTATTTGGTACTTTCTAGTTAAGTAATAAGTTAAGAGCTTCGCTTAAGTTCAACTTTCTGGTTCTTTTTGATGAGTTCGGTTCCCAAATTCATCAAAAAGAACCTGAGAGGGATCAGAAAGTTGAACGAAGCTTGGATTATACTATTAATTCTTATAATTAAAAAAAAATTTGGAAAGTGTCGAACGGATTGTTTTTTTTTTTTTTTTTTTAAAGATCACCTGAATGCAGGCCATGAGGTAATCCTGTTCGGACATTTTCTGATCCTTGGTAGGTGGGACTTTTCCCCGGCGGCGCAACTCTTGCTTAGCGTCGTTCAAATCAAAGATCGAGACCGGATCCAACTTGCCCTTGAGCACCAGACCCGCCAGATATTCAATGTAATGCTGCCTGCGGGGAAAAGTACCCATTTTAATTTTTCTCTAGAAACTATAAATATAAATTACCTCCAATAAATCCCTCTCATAGTCGGCCTGATCACGTCCATACCAATTTGCCGGTAATTTTTTACCAGCACGTAGAATACATGTCTCAAGATCGTCGGTATTTAATAATTTTAGAGGTTCCACGTGCGATGAACGCACTTGACGAACTAAATATTCGATGTAATGATTCCTGTGTATTAGCAAATTATTGTGTATAATAGAGGCATTTTTCAAAATTGTTTTATAGCTAACAGGCTTTGCACTCATCTACTAAAATCTACTATTCATTATTATTTACTATTTTTTTACGTTATGCTACTATTCGGATACTTTATTTAAATTTCAGCCACTAAAAGCTACTATTTCTGTTTTTTTTTTAAATTCCACTACTTTAAATTCGCTAATAAAATCAAAAAACTATTCTCAAAAATTTGAATCAAATTCTTTAAAACGATTCAATTATTTTCAAAAAATATTCAAAATTCAATTATTTTCAATATCTAGTATTTTTATTTATTTATTCAAAATACACGGGCTTTTTTTATTTTTATAAAATTTCGCAAAAGAATTCAATCATTTAAAAAAAAAATTGACAAAATTCATCCAAAATTCAATTATTTTCATAAATAATAAAATTTTCACAGGATTTCAATTAATTTAGAATAGCATTTTTAAAAGAATTCCGAAGAAATCAATTATTTAACAAAATTTTTATACAATTCTTCACATTAATTCAAATACTTTTACTAATAATGGCATTTTTCATAAAAATTCAATTTTTTAAAAAATTTTTTAATAAAATTCTAAGCAAGAATTCAATTATTTTCATAAATAATAAAACTCATTAAAGAATTGCAATTATATTTAATACTATTCTAAATTAATTAATCAAAAAATTCAATTATTTTGACAAATAATAAAGTTTTCCACAAGAATTCAATTATTTAAAATAAAATTTTTGTGATATTTATTATATTTCGAAAAAATTTATTTTTCAAAACAATGTTTATAAAATTCTTATGGAGAATTTAATTATTTTCAAAAATAACAAAATTTTGCACAGAAGTTCAATTCTTTTTAAAAATTTTAATACAATTTTTCTCAAAAATTTAATTATTTTTATAAATAATAAAATTCTTCGCAAAAATTTAATTATTTTTAAAAATAATAAAATTCTTCGCATAATTTCAATTATTTTTAATCCAATTTAAAATTATTTCATCGAAAAATGGAATTACTCTTAGAATTTTAATAAAAGTCTTTCAAACAATTTTAATTATTTTTAAAAATCTTTCAAAATTCAATTATTTTCAATTTTTACTATGTATTTTAATATAAAATTTCCTAAATGAATTCAATTCTTTAAAAAACAATTATAAAATTCATTGCAAAACATTCAATTATTTCCATAAATAATAATATTTTTTACAGGAATTCAATTATTTAAAACTCAATTTTCATAAAATTTTTCGAAAATATCGATTATTTAAAAAGACTTTTATAAAGTTCTTCTCCAAAAATACAATTATTTAAAAAAAATTTTATAAAATTCTTTGCAAATATTCAATTATTTTTATAAATATTAAAACTCTTCGCAAGAATTGAAGCTAAATGCCATAAAAAACAACAAAAAATGTTGAATTCTAAAAAATTCGGTTTTTTGAATTTTTGATAATTTTTGAAAATTTTAGATTTTTTACCAAAGGGTGGAGTAATCAAAATAAGTAAAGTATTTTTCAAGAGCACAAAAATATTGAAGCTAAATGCCATAAAAAAGAAGAAAAAATGTTGAATTCTAAGAAATTCGGTTTTTTGAATTTTTGATAAATTTTGAAAATTTTAGATTTTTTACCAAAGGGTAAAGATTTTTAAATAAGTAAAGTATTTTTCAAGAGCACAAAAATATTGAAGCTAATTACGATAAAAAAGAACACAAAATGTTGAATTCTAAGAAATTCGGTTTTTCGAATTTTTGATAATTTTTGAAAATTTTAGATTTTTTACCAAAGGGTGGAGTAATTAAAATAAGTTAAGTATTTTTCAAGAGCACAAAAATAATGAAGCTAGTTGCCATAAAAAAGAAGAAAAAATGATGAATTTTATGAAATTCGGTTTTTCAAATTTTTGATAAATTTTGATAATTTTTAGAAATTTTAAGAAATTCGGTTTTTCAAATTTTTGATAAATTTTGAAAATTTTAGATTTTTTATCAAAGGGTAAAGATTTTTAAATAAGTAAAGTATTTTTCAAGAGCACAAAAATATTAAAGCTAAATGCCATAAAAAAGAACAAAAAATGTTGAATTCTAAGGAATTCGGTTTTTTGAATTTTTGATAATTTTTGAAAATTTTAGATTTTTTACCAAATGGTGGAGTAATCAAAATAAGTAAATTATTTTTCAAGAGCACAAAAATATTGAAGCTAAATGCCATAAAAAAGAAGAAAAAATGTTGAATTTTAAGAAATTCGGTTTTTTGAATTTTTGATAATTTTTGAAAATTTTAGATTTTTTACCAAAGGGTAAAGATTTTTAAATAAGTAAAGTATTTTTTAAGAGCACAAAAATATTGAAGCTAAATGCCATAAAAAAGAAGAAAAAATGTTGAATTCTAAGAAATTCGGTTTTTTGAATTTTTGATAATTTTTGAAAATTTTAGATTTTTTACCAAAGGGTAAAGATTTTTAAATAAGTAAAGTATTTTTCAAGAGCACAAAAATATTGAAGCTAAATGCCATAAAAAACAACAAAAAATGTTGAATTCTAAAAAATTCGGTTTTTTGAATTTTTGATAATTTTTGAAAATTTTAGATTTTTTACCAAAGGGTGGAGTAATCAAAATAAGTAAAGTATTTTTCAAGAGCACAAAAATATTGAAGCTAAATGCCATAAAAAAGAAGAAAAAATGTTGAATTCCAAGAAATTCGGTTTTTTGAATTTTTGATAATTTTTGAAAATTTTAGATTTTTTACCAAATGGTGGAGTAATCAAAATAAGTAAATTATTTTTCAAGAGCACAAAAATATTGAAGCTAAATGCCATAAAAAAGAAGAAAAAATGTTGAATTTTAAGAAATTCGGTTTTTTGAATTTTTGATAATTTTTGAAAATTTTAGATTTTTTACCAAAGGGTAAAGATTTTTAAATAAGTAAAGTATTTTTCAAGAGCACAAAAATATTAAAGCTAAATGCCATAAAAAAGAACAAAAAATGTTGAATTCTAAGAAATTCGGTTTTTTGAATTTTTGATAAATTTTGAAAATTTTAGATTTTTTACCAAAGGGTAAAGATTTTTAAATAAGTAAAGTATTTTTCAAGAGCACAAAAATATTGAAGCTAAATGCCATAAAAAACAACAAAAAATGTTGAATTCTAAAAAATTCGGTTTTTTGAATTTTTGATAATTTTTGAAAATTTTAGATTTTTTACCAAAGGGTGGAGTAATCAAAATAAGTAAAGTATTTTTCAAGAGCACAAAAATATTGAAGCTAAATGCCATAAAAAAGAAGAAAAAATGTTGAATTTTAAGAAATTCGGTTTTTTGAATTTTTGATAATTTTTGAAAATTTTAGATTTTTTACCAAAGGGTAAAGATTTTTAAATAAGTAAAGTATTTTTTAAGAGCACAAAAATATTGAAGCTAAATGCCATAAAAAAGAAGAAAAAATGTTGAATTCTAAGAAATTCGGTTTTTTGAATTTTTGATAATTTTTGAAAATTTTAGATTTTTTACCAAAGGGTAAAGATTTTTAAATAAGTAAAGTATTTTTCAAGAGCACAAAAATATTGAAGCTAAATGCCATAAAAAACAACAAAAAATGTTGAATTCTAAAAAATTCGGTTTTTTGAATTTTTGATAATTTTTGAAAATTTTAGATTTTTTACCAAAGGGTGGAGTAATCAAAATAAGTAAAGTATTTTTCAAGAGCACAAAAATATTGAAGCTAAATGCCATAAAAAAGAAGAAAAAATGTTGAATTCCAAGAAATTCGGTTTTTTGAATTTTTGATAATTTTTGAAAATTTTAGATTTTTTACCAAATGGTGGAGTAATCAAAATAAGTAAATTATTTTTCAAGAGCACAAAAATATTGAAGCTAAATGCCATAAAAAAGAAGAAAAAATGTTGAATTTTAAGAAATTCGGTTTTTTGAATTTTTGATAATTTTTGAAAATTTTAGATTTTTTACCAAAGGGTAAAGATTTTTAAATAAGTAAAGTATTTTTCAAGAGCACAAAAATATTAAAGCTAAATGCCATAAAAAAGAACAAAAAATGTTGAATTCTAAGAAATTCGGTTTTTTGAATTTTTGATAAATTTTGAAAATTTTAGATTTTTTACCAAAGGGTAAAGATTTTTAAATAAGTAAAGTATTTTTCAAGAGCACAAAAATATTGAAGCTAAATGCCATAAAAAACAACAAAAAATGTTGAATTCTAAAAAATTCGGTTTTTTGAATTTTTGATAATTTTTGAAAATTTTAGATTTTTTACCAAAGGGTGGAGTAATCAAAATAAGTAAAGTATTTTTCAAGAGCACAAAAATATTGAAGCTAAATGCCATAAAAAAGAAGAAAAAATGTTGAATTCCAAGAAATTCGGTTTTTTGAATTTTTGATAATTTTTGAAAATTTTAGATTTTTTACCAAATGGTGGAGTAATCAAAATAAGTAAATTATTTTTCAAGAGCACAAAAATATTGAAGCTAAATGCCATAAAAAAGAAGAAAAAATGTTGAATTTTAAGAAATTCGGTTTTTTGAATTTTTGATAATTTTTGAAAATTTTAGATTTTTTACCAAAGGGTAAAGATTTTTAAATAAGTAAAGTATTTTTTAAGAGCACAAAAATATTGAAGCTAAATGCCATAAAAAAGAAGAAAAAATGTTGAATTCTAAGAAATTCGGTTTTTTGAATTTTTGATAATTTTTGAAAATTTTAGATTTTTTACCAAAGGGTAAAGATTTTTAAATAAGTAAAGTATTTTTCAAGAGCACAAAAATATTGAAGCTAAATGCCATAAAAAACAACAAAAAATGTTGAATTCTAAAAAATTCGGTTTTTTGAATTTTTGATAATTTTTGAAAATTTTAGATTTTTTACCAAAGGGTGGAGTAATCAAAATAAGTAAAGTATTTTTCAAGAGCACAAAAATATTGAAGCTAAATGCCATAAAAAAGAAGAAAAAATGTTGAATTCCAAGAAATTCGGTTTTTTGAATTTTTGATAATTTTTGAAAATTTTAGATTTTTTACCAAATGGTGGAGTAATCAAAATAAGTAAATTATTTTTCAAGAGCACAAAAATATTGAAGCTAAATGCCATAAAAAAGAAGAAAAAATGTTGAATTTTAAGAAATTCGGTTTTTTGAATTTTTGATAATTTTTGAAAATTTTAGATTTTTTACCAAAGGGTAAAGATTTTTAAATAAGTAAAGTATTTTTTAAGAGCACAAAAATATTGAAGCTAAATGCCATAAAAAAGAAGAAAAAATGTTGAATTCTAAGAAATTCGGTTTTTTGAATTTTTGATAATTTTTGAAAATTTTAGATTTTTTACCAAAGGGTAAAGATTTTTAAATAAGTAAAGTATTTTTCAAGAGCACAAAAATATTGAAGCTAAATGCCATAAAAAACAACAAAAAATGTTGAATTCTAAAAAATTCGGTTTTTTGAATTTTTGATAATTTTTGAAAATTTTAGATTTTTTACCAAAGGGTGGAGTAATCAAAATAAGTAAAGTATTTTTCAGGAGCACAAAAATATTGAAGCTAAATGCCATAAAAAAGAAGAAAAAATGTTGAATTCTAAGAAATTCGGTTTTTTGAATTTTTGATAAATTTTGAAAATTTTAAGAAATTTTAAGAAATTCGGTTTTTCAAATTTTTGATAAATTTTGATAATTTTAGAATTTTTACCAAAGGGTGGAGACTATTAAATAAGTAAAGTGTTTTTAAAGAGCCCAAAAATATTGAAATTAGATTTAAAATTCCACTGGAATTTCGTAAAAATTTGACCTGGAAATCATGGAAAATGTATGGAATTTTAAATTCGGATTTCTGTAGGAATCCTGAATAATATAATAATATAATAATTCAGAATTTAGTTCTGATTTGAAGAGTAGATCGATTAATTACTTTAATTCCGAAGGTGACACAGTTTTTTAAGTCTTGAATTTTAAGTCTCAAAAACGTTTATCTTTGATCTGGACCCTCAATTTTTGTTAGCAGTGTTTGTTCTCCAAAGAGAGTAATAGAGAGTAATAGGAAGAGAAAATTAATATAAATTCTGTAAAATACAAAAAATTACCTGCATAAGCCAGCATGACCATCAATAACGTCCGAATTACAAGTGGTGTCAACCAATTCCGTTGGTGTTTCTTTTTGAAGTTGCACTTTGCATTTACGTTCACCAATTGGTCCATTGGTATTGAATTCAATGCCACTTTCCTTCAGCAATTGTTGCAATTGTTCCGGTTCCTTGTCACGAAGGTAAAATAAACAATTTCGCGGATGATGCGCGTGTAGTCCCAATTTGGCACAATACACACTGACGTCACATTTCGCCCCCATTACGAAAGCCTTTCCACAGCCGCAACAAAATTCGTATTTGCATTGGTTACAAGTAAAATGCATACATCCTGTAATTTCAGTTTTTCGACTTTATTATTTTATTGTTCAAAAATTAGGACTTTTTCTGCTTTTTTACATGTTAAAAAAATGTGTCATTTTTTTGCTTTATTCTGAGTTCAAAAGGGTGACTTTTTCAACTTTAGTGCATGTTTAAAAATTGTGACTCTTTCAAGCTTTATTATGTGTTTAAAAAATGTGAATTTTAATTTTAATACCGAAATCAGCTCTAATTTAGAACCTTTTTTTTTACAGGAAAGAAATGGGAACTGAGAGGTAAGAATTAAATTATTTTTGTTACTACTCACCGCCTCGGGACAAAGAATATTTAAATTTGCAATTCGGACAATCGATTCCATTGTCTGCTAAATGTTTAGCAAGACCAGCTTCCTGATTGTCCGGATCATTTTTGTCCTTCCACTCAGCGAATTGGTTACAATTTATTCCCTCGTGTTGTTTTTCCCACTAGGATTTTTTTTAGAAAATTTTAATTTTTAATTTATGTAAGTTTGTAAATAAATAAATGCAAAGTTTTGTATTTTTAAAGAGGACGCGAAAGGTCTTAAAACGCATCAAGTGAATAGAAAAAGATCTAACGTCCCCTCTTAGCGCATGCGCCGAGTCGTTCATGCGCATGCGGCTCTAGAGAGAGAAAGAAGAGGGGACGTTACGAACTCTTTCTATCAATCGAACGCTTTCGTAAATTCACTAATTTTTTTAATATACTTTTTTGAAATTATTCTTACTGGTCTTCGGCAAACAGCACACGTAATCGATCGACAGTCTGGACAAGTTAACCGCTTTTGATTTTGGTCTGCGTAAAAACCACTTGAACACTAAAAAGAAAAGAAAATTTCCAAACGTTTCTTCATTTGTTTAAACTTTTTTAGATTTTTTAGTGTTAGAATTATATTTTTTTAAAAATGTAGTTTAGATTAAACTGATTTATAAATTACCTGAACGCACCACTTAAAATTTGGATCTTTCATTAAAGTTCTGTCTCTGAGTTTTCGTTGAAATAATTCATGAATTGGAGGATCAAGGAACGATTTCAGTTGTATGTCCAAAATACTGAAATACTCTAAGATTTCATCCTCGGTTGCATTAATTAAATCCGGTTCCTTACAATATGGACACACTGCGTCCGTTATGCTTCGATCACTTATTTGTATTGTAAAGTAATTTTTGGCGCAATCGTTGCAACAACGATGAGTGCATTTAAGCATCGATACCATCTATGTGAAGAAAAATAAAAAATATTAAAACAAAATTTAAAAAAAATATTCAGAGAAGATTAAAAAAAAAATTGAAAAATAATTTAGTAAAAGTGAGGAAAAATAAATTCGAACCTCGTTCATTGAAACGCGACTGGTACACAATTCGCATTCCTGTTGCAAGAAAGCTAATGCTGACTCAACATTTGAGCATTCCTTTGCTGCAAGAACTGACTCAGTGTCTCCAAATTTAAGTGACAGTAATGTTGCCGCAATTTCAGCTTCATTATAATTCGAGACACGTCCCTCTGCTAATAATTGACGAGCAACTCTCTGTAAAGAAAATATTTTCACATTATTCAATAATTCGAATAGAGGAAATTTAAAAATTTTTATTTTTTTATTATTGGGGTGAAAAAAACATTGGTGTTAAAATGAACATTTTCAAGGGGTAAGAAACTGGATTCTTGTTTTAATTACGATTAATAAACTAAAACTACATTTATTGTTACGCTTTTTATTTTTGATAATAAACGAACACACCAACGTCTATAAATGAGCTGGGGGTGCGATTCTGTAACTTCACTTCACTCTTTCTTCACTTTCACTTTAACTTCACTTCACTCTTTCTTCACTTTCACTTTACTTTAACTTTACTTTCACTTTACTTTAACTTTACTTTCACTTTACATTCATTTCACTTTCATTTTTACTTTACTTTCGTATAACTTTCACTTCACTCTCACTCCACTTTCATTTTACTTACATTTCACTTTCACTTTATTTTCACTTCACTTTTACTTCACTTTAATTTTATTGAATTTAACTTATCTTCAAAATTTTAAAAAAATTTTAAATATAAATAAAGTTAAATTCAACAAAAATAAAATGAAAGTGAAGAAAGAGTGAAAGTGAAGAAAGAGTGAAATTGAAGAAAGAGTGAAAGTGAAGAAAGAGTGAAAGTGAAGAGAGAGTGAAAGTGAAGAAAGAGTGAAATTGAAGAAAGAGTGAAGTGAAGAAAGAGTGAAAATAAAGAATGAGAATGAGGCGAAAGTGAAGTGAAAGTGGAGTGAACTGAAAATGAAGTTACAGAATCGACCCCCGATTGGAATACAGGATTAATTTTCTTCTATTCTGAAATAAATATTTCATGCACACTATTTTAATTTGACTTAATATTTTTTATTTTACTTTTCGATTCTTTGGAAGAATTCTTTAGCGTCGACGCTCAGCGTCTTGTTTTCTTCTTTTCCATTTGGTGCAAAAAAAATGTTTTTTCGACGTTCAGCATCGACGCTAAATTTAGAAAATTCTTCATTTTATCTGATTCTTAATTCTATGATTAGTAATGACAATGAATGTTACAGTGAAGAAAGAAGTAAATAAAAAAGTGAATAAAAAAAATCTTTGAATTTTATCAAGCTCTTTGTAGACATTGGTTTGTCAGACAAATATTGTAAATTTGACGATATTGACAGACATATTTCTTGGCACTCGACAATTTTTTTTTTTTTTTTTGTTTTTTTTGTTACTGACCTCCCTTTCGACAATGGGAGACTCCTTGTTGATATTCTTCCTTTGTCTAGATTCCTTGACGGCACTTTTTTTCCTTCTCGTTAATTTTGGACTTTTTCCTTCAAATTGTTGAACAAAACTTGCGACCATTGAATATTTCTTCTTTAGTTTATCATTTTTTTCAATTCCTTCAGTTGAATATTGCCGACTGTCTGTTTTTTGATTTTTGAGAATATTGCTCTTTTGTGTTATTGCGTCAAGTGTTTTTGGATTATCTTCACTTTCACGATCAATATTCTCGAGTAGATATAATTTTGCCGTTGTCACTGTTGATAGTTCGTCAATTTCTTCGAAGGGAGAATTTTCATCTCTTTGATCAGTTTGTATGGTCTCTTGTATGGTTGTAGTTGATTTATTTATTTCCGCCGAGGAATTTTCGTAATTTGATCTGTTGCCCTCTTCATATTCGGATATTTCGGCTTTTATTTTTTCCAGGGTTTTTTCGAGAAGATAATCGGCGTTTGCTAGTATGTCGAGGGAATTGTGGGAATTGTTTGAATTCACTGATTCGTCATTTAGTGATGATGTGAGGGATTTTTCTGTGAATGATTCTTCGGAATATTCTTCTTTGGAGAATTCTTCTTTGGAGAATTCTTCTTTAGAGGATTCTTCGTTGGAGAATTCTTCTTTATCTGGTGTTTCTTCGAAAGAATCTTCTTGTGAGTCTTCGGGACAAATTTGATGATTTTCTTGCAGATTCTTTTTTAAGTGATGTTCTTTGGAAACTTTGCGTAATTCTTCGGATTTTTGAAAGTCGTCGGAATTTTCTGATGACGATTCTTCATTCTCCAGTGCTTCCTGAAGAAAATCTTCTTGTAAATCTTCATTAGATGTTTCAGAGTGTTGTTGATTTTCATCCCTTTCTTCAGCATTGGAATAACTTTGTTGATCATTCGAAGTACTTTTTTCAGAATCTTCGGAATTTTGAAAGTAATCAGAATTTTCTGAGGATGACTGTTCGTAGAATTCTTCTTTCTCTAGAGTTTCTAGAAGTAAATCTTCTTCGAAATCATCTTGGAAAATTTCTTGTGAATCTTTTGAATCTTCTTGTGAAGCTTCTTGTAAAACTTTTTGTGGAGCTTGTAAACCTTTTTGTGAAGCTTCTTGTAAAACTTTTTGTGGAGCTTGTAAATCTTTTTGTGAAGCTTCTTGTAAAACTTTTTGTGGAGCTTCTTGTAAATCTTTTCGTGAAGCTTCTTGTAAAACTTTTTGTGAAGCTTGTAAACCTTTTTGTGAAGCTTCTTGTAAATCTTTTTGTGAAGCTTCTTGTAAAACTTTTTGTGGAGCTTCTTGTAAATCTTTTTGTAAAGCTTCTTGTAAAACTTTTTGTGGAGCTTCTTGTAAATCTTTTCGTGAAGCTTCTTGTAAATCTTCTGGGAAATCATCTTGTATGACATCTTGCGAATTATCTCTTAAATATTTTTGCGAATCTTCTTGTAAATCTTCATTACTTGTTTGAGAACATTGTTGCTTTTCTCCCATCTTCTTATCATTTAGATTCCTCTGCCGATCTTCCTTACTCTTTTCAATTTCTCCACTTTCTTCAATTTCTAGAAAGTCTTCGAAATTTTCCGCGCAAGATTCTTCATAAACTGCTTCGTTCTCTTCTTCTGCTTCTTCAAGAAATTTTTCCTGTACATCTTCGGAACACTTTGGACTTTCTTCCTCATTTTCTTCCCTCTTTTCTTCTTTACTCTCTTCCCCTATTTCCTTATCCAAAACAAATTCTAAATTCCCAGATTGAACCTCTTCTTCTTTGCATTTATTTCTCGAATTTATGCTCAAAGATGCTTCTGAAATTGACTCATATTCAGAATTTCCAGAATCAGTGATCGATTCGACTGGTGACGGATTTCTCTTATCATCATCTTTTGTTTCTTTCTCAATTTGATCATTACTTTCAACTACCTTTTGATGTTCATTTTTACCCACCTTTGTATTTGAAAGATCATTTATAACGAATTTTGGTTCAAAAAAATTTGCACAAATTTGATGTCCCTTAATTCTCTTTTGCATTGATTGTTCGGGAAACACGGAACATGGTGTGGAAATTTTAGGATCAATTTGTTTTTGAATTACCACCGAAATATTTTGTGCAGGAATACGTTTACATCCTCTCATTACAGGAATTTTTGATGGTAAAATTGTTTTCGTACAATTCTTCTCCAACTGTTTTAAATTATCCATTGACTCATTTGTTCTATCTAACGTAATATGATAAGTTTTTGTTTTTTGATTCTTCTTAATAATTTTCAAATTACTTTCACTAATTTCATCTTGAATATCGTTACGAACTGTTGATGTCTCCGCAATAGGAATTCTAGATATTTTCAATCTTTTGTCCTTTTGATTCAATGTCTCTGACGTCTGTTTTTTTAACACATCACATTTTTTCTGTAGATTTAATTTTCTTGATTTAATAGGCGATCTTCGTCCAAGAATTTTTTTAACTGGTGATTTTGATCTTGCTTTAGTGACCGTAATTTTGGAATTTGTGGATACAGGATGGTATGAGGATTTTTTTGTCTGTTGATATTGTGATAATTTTCGAGTTTTTTCCTGTTTATTTTGATCATTATCTGTTAATAAATTTTTTCTACGTATGAAATTAAAATTAGTGGTATTATTTTTCTTTTTAAAATAATTTTTATTTGTATGAACATTTGAATGTGAGATTGATTCCTTAACGATTGTAGCTAAAGATTCTGATGTTTTCACCAAAAAGGATTGTTCTTTTTTGTTTAAAGTTGTTAATTGTTTGTTAATTGGACAAGCGGGTTTGTTTAAAGTGCATTCACTTACGGATTTTTTATTTTGCTCCAATGTTTTTGGCATGAGATCATTTATTCTTTCGTTTTTGTTACTTTCGTGGAGAATTGAGTTTGAAGTAGATGAGGTATTCTTGTTTTCGGTAGTACTACTGCTAATTTTGTTAATATTATTAGTAGTATTAGATGTATTTGAAGGAGTAGTAGTTGGAGCATCAGTAGAAGTTGTTGAAACATCAGTAAAAGTGGTTGCAACAGCAGTAGAAATGGTTTCAACAGCAGTAGAAGTTGTTTTCGTAGTAGCTGTAGATGTATCAGCATTAGTGGCGGTTGTAGTAGTTTCACAAGTATTAATTTTATTAATATTATTAGTATTTGAAGCAGTAGTAGTAGTAGTAGTAGTAGTTTCAGCAATAGCAGCAGAGGTGTCAGCATTAATAGTAGCAGTATTAATTTCACTACTACTAATTTTATGATTAATATTAGTTGTTAAAGCAGTAGTAGTTGTTGTAGCAGTTAATTTATCAGCAGCATTAGTAATGATAGCAGCAGCAGTAGAAATAAAAGTTGTAGCAGCTGTAGTAGCTACAGCATTTTTAGCATCAGTAGTGATGGTAGTAGTAGTAGCAGCAGCAGAAGTTGTAGCATCTGTAGTTGCTACAGGATTTTTAGCAGCAATAGAAGATCTAGCATCTGTAGTTGCTACAGAATTTTTAGAATTTATGACAGCAGCAGTAGAAATAGAAGTTGTTGCAGCTGCAGTTGCTACAGCATTTCTAGCAGCTATATTTGCAGCACCAGCATTAGTAGTGGTAGCAATAGTAGCAGTAGAAGTAAAAATAAAAGTAGAAGCAGCAGTAGCAGTAGAATTTGTAGCATCTGTAGTTGCCACACCATTTTTAGCAGTTCCTGCATTTGTTAAACCATCAGTAGCATTAGTATCAGCAGTACCATTCGCAGTAGCAGTTGAAGTATTAGTAAAAGTATCAGTAGTAGAAACAGCACCAACAGTTGCATGAACATTTTCATTAGCAATACCATCATTATTCAAAGATGTTCCCGCAACTGTCTTTCTACTTTCGTTATCACTAATTTTAACAGACAACGATGATTTAAATTTTTGTTCCCCATCAGAAGTGTTAGTTACAATTTGTTTCTTCTTGTCCGCAAAATTTGTTAAAATTGTGAAGAATGAACTTGTTTTAAGCTTACGGTTCTCCTCTTTGTCTTCTAAATTTAATGGTGCTTCTAAAATAAAACTATTAGCAGATGAATTTGTTTCAGAGAAATGAAAAGTTTCATCAGCTTCTTTTGGATTTGTAGGAATTTCTTTTGAATCTGTAGGGATTTCTTTTGAATTTGTATGAATTTCAGAATTAGGTTCTTTGGTGTTTGTAGAAATAATTGTAGCATTTGTTTCACTGGTCTTAAATTGAATTGATGAATCTTTAGAAGGACTTTCATATTCTCGTGAATTGGATTTGCATGTTACTGTTTGAAGGCAATTTTTATCAGAATTTTTCTTTGAATCTAGTTTTCTGTTGGAAGAATGATTTAATACTATACTGGCTTGGGAAGTTTTGGTAATATTCATGTCTGTCTTCGGATCAACATTTACTGTCGTTTTATCATCGGAATTCGAATAATACTGAGTAGTAACACTAGTCTGACCTGAACTTTCATCAATTTTTGCAAAAACCTCTACGTGCGGAATTGGAGTATTTACCATAAGTTCAGATTTTTTATTTGCTCCCCTTCTTTCTTCGGAAGAAGTTTCTACAGTAATGTCCATCATTGTTTGCTTCGGATATTTTGACTTTGTCTTCAATTTATCTGCCTTCAAATTTTTGTTTATTGGCATTTCTTTCTTATTCACTACTTCAGCGTTAGATAACTGTTTATCAATTACGAGGGGATTGGAAACTATTTCAGACTCAACGTTAGTATTAATTTTTGTAGATGATTGTTTGCCTGAAGTGTCTACTTTGGATTTTGCTTGATTCATTTGGAGAATGTTTGCGTATATTGGCGATGAATCTTTTAAATTACTATTAGTAGCTTGTGTGCTATCTTTAGTTACTTGTCTACTATTTTTAGTTACTTGTTTATTATCTTTAGTTACTTGTGTACCATCTTTAGATACTTGTCTACTAGTTTTAGTTACTTGTCTTCTATCTTTTGTTACTTGTGTACCATCTTTAGTTACTTGTCTATCATCTTTAGTTACTTGTGTACCATCTTTAGCTACTTGTGTACCATCTTTAGTTTTTATACCTTTAGTTACTGATTGACAAGGATTAGAAATGATTTGTGCTTGCGAATGATTCGATTTTTCAATTAATGAATGATCCTGTAATTGAGAGATAAAATTTCGATCAGTATAATCAGAATGTTTGGGTATTTTTTCATCCATTTGGTCACAACTGTCGGTTGGGGTATCCAAACTGTTTGGCAAACTAAAACTGTCGTTAGTTGTATTCAGTGGTTCTTTTTTGAGTTCCCAATTACCATTCCCTTGATGTTGGGTAACTATTTGCTGATGAAAGTCTGCCTGCAACGCCATGAAACCTTCTACTTTTGGAGACATTACCTGCTTCTTAGCTTCAGAGTCCGATTCATCCTCAACATGTTTAGTACTTCCTTCCGAATCACTTGACGAACAAATTTTTGCTTCTGAAAAATACAGAAATCTCAATTTGATATCTGCAGAAAAACTATGGCTGTATTTTTGTATTTTGTTGTTTCTATTTTTAATTACGCTGTAGATTTGATAGCTTTTCTGCATTTCAAGTAAGAACTAACCGTGATGATTTGCAATATCCTCATTTTCCACACCTGCGGATGGACCCCAAATTCTCATCAGGAAAGGTTTTAGTTGAGTCTTTTGTAATTCGAGAAGTGCTACTTCCTCATTTCCTCCATTCTTGTTGAGTGAATTGACAACATCCATTAGGATAAAAGACCCCTTGGACATAATATTGTGGCACTAAAAATCAAGAAATGTTGCTTGTAACAAACCATTTGTGAAACAAAAAGGTAACATTTGTAACAAAGTAAACAAACAATCATTAAGAATTAAAAAAGAAGAGTCCTACCTTATGTTGGCGGAGTTGTATGGCATGACCAACAGCATTCCAAACTTCGCCTTTCGACAATCTCAATGCAATTTTAGCTTCAATCGTTGAGAGATTTCTAACACAATTTTCCGTTTGATCCTGACCCTGTGTTGAGGCCAAAACTTGCACTGTTTCCACTAGATGTGGCCATTGCGTTGTCAACCATTCAAGTGGATTTTGTTCATCTTGCGCTAAAGCAACCTGAACATCATCAGTAGAAAAACCACGTTTCTCAGCTTCACGTAACAATTGAACAATTTCCAAACCTTGACGACTCATTGTTGACATACCACCAGAATCGCTAAATAGTGACTGATTTGGTTCCTGAAATGAAAAAATTTTTAAATTACCATAAAATTGTTAGTATATTATTCTAATTTTAGAAATTCTATTGCAAAGTTATTAATAACAATTATCATCGTACATTATACATTTTTATTGTACATATAGTTTTGCAAACAAGCTAATTAATTTTAGGTTCATTGGCAGGGGAAGGGAATTATTGTTTATTGAAAGTTATAAATTTTCACACCGAGGAAGGCTGAACATAAAAATTAAAAACTAAGCGTTAGCTTCTTTGTTTAAGGAGAACAGAACAAAAAAGTTTCCACTTCAAGCGAATCGAATAATTTTACCATATAATAATACTGTAGATGAGGAGGATTCCCTACACTTGATGGAATTCGATCTCTTCCGTACAATAAAGATTGATAAGTATTATTTTGATGATGGCGAACATAAGGGTCATTGTTGCTAAATCTGTTGTCCTGAAAAAAGCTTACACACATTATTTCTTTCTATCGAATATTGTAGTCGATAGATTGAATCTTTGGTTCAAAAAAGCAAAACAAAATATGTAATTTTGGGTAAAAAGAAAATTTTTTTGGAAACAAAAAATTTTTTTTTCTATTTATCTCGTTGTATAGATTGTCTTGTTTTAAGGAAGAAAAGAAAGCTTTTATTTTGCGCCCCGAGGCTGCAAGTAAGCACTCTAAGCACTTTATTAATTTTATTTTAGAAGCTCTTTATTTTTTCAAAAATTGTTTATTATATACTAAACTAATGTTTTGTTTCTGTACACTCTATAATATTGTTTACCGAATGCTTTAAGCGTAGCTTTATATTTTATTAACTTATATATTAAGTTGTACCTCAGAGTCATTGTCATCATACTGAACGGAATTTTTCGAAAAACTCCCAGACTTTAGATTGCTTTTGCTGTCTTTAAAAACAGTTTCCTCATAGGTCTGTAGAAAAGAAAAATAGTTTTTAGAAAGGAAATTCATATTTTTGAAATATTTGCAGAAAAAAATACCTGTGTTGACATGTCCTGTGGTGGTGGAGACGTTCCCGTTGAAACTGTTCTTCCTCCATCAACAATTGCATCGATATTTTCACTTTCTTCTTCTTCTTCCTCCTCCATAATTTGTTCGAATTTTTCCGAACTTTCGTCTTTTTCATTGTCATTTGCATTGTCTTTTCTCAAGCTATCGATTATCATTTCTAAATTAATAATTGTCTCTTCATTAGAATTGACAGTTGAAATTTGATTTTTTGAATTTTGGGAAACTTCTTTTGAAATTTTGTTCTTTGATGATGATGATGATGACGATAATGGTGATGATAATGATGAATTTTTTGAATTATCATGACTATTATTGTTTTCAATCGCTATTTTTTCTGTTCTGCCGTCAGTGCAGTCTGTACTCTCTGTTTGAACTTCAATACCTGTAAGTCAAATTAAACTGATTTTCTGGTCAGTGAAAAAGTTTCTTTTCTACAAAAAATGGTAATATTTATCTCAATGTTGTGGATTGTTTCTGTAATTTTTGAACATTGAGTATAATAAAGCTATGAATTCGAAAACTTTTATAACAACTGTCACTCTATTCTACTGAATATTTTTTCAACTCTTTTCTTTTTTTATTATTAGGGTAGCTCGGGAAAAAATATTAAAGGCCAAAACATCAAAATAGATAAAAATAAATAACACATTGATTGACGGTGTAAATTTTTTGTATGACAGGAAAAAACAATATTTTTTAGTATTTATCGAATATGAGGAAAGTTTATACTTTCACTTCAAATTCACTCGATATTCAATTCCCTTTCACTTTATTTTCACTTTTCTTTTATTCTCACTTCACATTTCATATTCACTTCACTTGATTAATATCGTGAAAATGAAGTTGAAGAGAATTGAATATCGGCTGAATTTGAAGTGAAAGTGAAAATGAAATAAAAGTGAAGTGAAAGGGAATTGAATATCGAGTGAATTTGAAGTGAAGTGAAAGTAAAGTGAAAATGAAGTGAAAGTGAAGTGAATATCGAGTGAATTTGAAGTGAAGTGAAAGTAAAGTGAAAATGAAGTGAAAGTGAAGTGAATATCGAGTGAATTTGAAGTGAAAGTGTAAATGAAGTAAAAATGAAGTGAAGGTGAAAGTGAAAATGAAGTAAAAGTAAAGTGAAAATGAAGTGAATTTGAAGTGAAAGTGGAAATGAAGTAAAAATGAAGTGAAGTGAAAGTGAAGTAAAAATGAAGTGAAAATGAAGTGAAATTACATAATCGCACCCTAGTGCACATGCGCGGTATTAAGCAGTGTGGGAATGTAGTCAAACAGTGCAGGAAAACAATATTAATCATAATTTTTGGTTTATGACAATTCAAAGAGGATTGAACAAATGCACAACCGTCCTTGAAACGCGAGTGTAACTACTTGAATGAATAATAATTAACAATTAACAATTAATAATAATAATAATAATTGCAATAGTAATAATATTATATTAATAATAATAGTAATAATAATAATAATAATAATAATAATAATAATAATAATAATAATAATAATAATAATAATAATAATAATAATAATAATAATATAATTAACAATATTATATATATTGTATAATTAATAATAATATTGTTATTATTATTATTATTATTATTATTATTATTATTATTATTATTATTATTATTATTATTATTATTATTATTATTATTATTATTATTATTATTATTATTATTATTATTATTATTATTATTATTATTATTATTATTAGAAACTTCTTTCGAAATTTTGTTCTTGATGATGATGATATTCCCGCATTATTATTAGAATTATTAATAGGATTTTTTATTAATAAATAATTATTTTATTTTGAAAAGAAAATTTTAATTTTAAAAAGAAAATATCAATTTTCAAGTACGATTATGCATTTGTTGTGATTATGATAATTTGAGAATGCAAATGCCAATTTATTATTCATTCAAGGAGTACATTTTTATTATAATGAGATAAGTATTCTTATTAATTGTCTCTACGAACAAGGCATCCGGATCCATAAAAAAAATTTTCACTTTATGAAGATATTATAATTATATAGGTACTTAAATATCTCTCCTTTTTCTTAAATATAATAATTACTTTTAAATATAATTATATTGTTTTAAATATAAATCAGAAATACAGTAAAAATAAAATGTCTCCATTAATACTGATATAATCAGTGTAGCTCCTCATATAATATAAGTATTGAAGAGTATTTTGCCATATAAAAGTTCTAAGAAAATCGTTTTTTTTTTCTTCAATGGCAAACGAAGAAGCCTGATTTTGAAATGATTTTTCTAATCTACATTACACCCAGAATAAAGATATATTTGATTCAGAGTCAACTAGACTTTTTATTTGTATCAAATAAATTTTATTTGGTGCTAATAAATTTTATTTGTTTCAAGTAAATTTTATTTGGTGCTAATAAATTTTATTTGTTTCAAGTAAATTTTATGTGTTAAATTTATTAATTATTAATTTTTAATAAGAAAGGTACTAATTTAGTACTACTTCTACTAATTAAAGAGGGGAAAAGTCTATGAAAACTACTAAAAATTAGTAAAATTTAGCTATTTGTTAGAATAGAATTCTACTAATTCAGATTTAGAGATAATCTTTCCTCTAGGTGTAATGATTAAAGGAAAAAAAAGAATTCCAAGTGAATTGGATGGGGTAAAATAGAAAAAGCTACTTTGATGACTTAGTGCCGAAGGAAAAACTAATTTTTCTTCTGAGTCTACCTTTTTTCTTGGGTGTACTGACATTAGCGGTGTTGTCATCATTTGCGGATAATTTCAAATTTGTCAAGTTCTCTTCAATACTCGTTTTGTTCTCTCTACTTGGGGATGAATTAATTTTTTCGTTCGATGCTAAATTGACAAGTGATTCACTTGTCGCTTCGGGTATCGGTGAAATAGAAGGAGGCGGTAGTGCACTGCTTCGTGTTTTACAGCAGACAACGCAAACACGTTCCTTTGCTTCGTTAATGAACGTACAATGCTCACAGGACCATTTTTCGTTCACTTTTGCCCCCTTATTTTTTTCCTCTTCCTTTTTGATTTCTGTCAATTTTTCCTTTTCTTCCCCATCGAGTTGTTGCGGTTTTTTGATCTTTTCTGTATTATCGAGTTTTTTATTTTCTTCACTCTCTTTCTTCTCTTCTATTATTTTCGAACCATTTTGTAGGGGAATTTTGTTTTGAAGAACTTCCTCCCTTGGGAGATTTCTGTCTGGTGTTCTGGTTCTGATGGTGTTTGGTCGCTTTTCCAATTTTACCTGTTCTTTCTTCAGTGGCTCATTAGTGGTGTTTGTACGATTTTCTGATTTTTCTTCTTTCTTCAGTGGTTCACGATCTAGTGACGTGGATCTTTGGATCAACTTTACTGGATTTAGTCTATTTTCGAGTTCTTTGAATTTTTGGTGTTCGGAGAATCGTTCATTACGGTCGTAGTCTTCGGAGGAACTGGTGATTTTCGATCGTCTTCGATTGTAACTTCTTCGGTGGATTCTATCGTCTGTGATATTTGGATTATTACGTCTCGTTTCGCGTTGATTACTAGACGATTCATCCTCTTGTACTGATGACGATGTTCTGAATTTTGGTGAGTCCTCGTGATTCTCGTATCTTTGTTTAGATGATCTTCGCGTGTCTTTTAAATTTCTCGATGAGGAGCTCCAATTGTGCTTTGATAGTTTGTCCGACCATCCGTCATCGGCGCTGTTGATTCGATCTTCGGATCGCCAGCCGCTAGATAGGGGAAAATTTTTTATATTTCTTTTAGTAAACGATGAAGAAAGGTGATTACTTATATTTCTTTTAGTAAACGATGAAGAAAGGAGAAGAAAAGAGTAAAATAAAGAAAGGTGATGAAGAAAACTTATATTTATTTTGGTAAACGATGAAGAAAGGTGAAGAAAGGTGTAAAAAAGTGAATACTTACTCTCTTCGTTGTCTTGATAGCAAAAATTTCCCTCTATCATCATTACAAGTCGATTTAACTCTAGGTCGGGAATTTTCATGTATTTTCCTACGCGAACCTCTCGATAGTCTGTCGTCAAAGTCAGATTCATCAGAATTTTCCGAACTCGCATCGGAGGGCGCACTAGGTGACATTCTTCTTCTCGACCTATAGGACGATGATTTTCGCGATTTTACACTTGGCGATGGAGAGGCTTGTCTGGATCTTCTGCTCGATTTCACACTTCGGGCAGGACTGTGTGATCTTGACAGTGTTGCGGGATTGTGATGAAGTAGCATTTGTGGTTGAGGATAACCCATTGGATAACCCCACATGGGCATGTGATTTAGACTCATTGTCGAGCCACTCAATGCTGGCTCCCAGGGATTTCCGGTTGGATACCAAATCATCGGCGATGCCAAGTGTGCTAAAGATTGGGCCTAAAAATACAATAGTTTATTTATTAGGTATCATTTTTTTATTTTGGTTTTTGGTAATATTATTCTAGTTTACTTGATGCATTTCCGAGTTCCACATATTGGGGGCCGATAGATCACAAACACTGGACGATTGTATGATATTTCTGACTGGTAATGATGGAGATGATGTTAAACTGTGTCTAGGGCTGCCAACACTCATTGGTTTTGGACTCATGGTATCTCTCGATGAATCCGAATGAGTTGGTCTTCGTCTATTTGTGTCCTGGGCTCGCATTGCCTCCTGATATCTTCTATACCTTTCCTATCGAATTTTTCAACTTTTGTTAATATTAAAAATAACTAATTAAATCTTTAATCTTCATTCGCATGGTTTTTTTAGAATATCAAATTGAGACGAAAATTGATCTAATTGGATCACAGTGAATACCAAAAATTGAGATAAAATTATTTTTTGGTATCAATTCGTTGCAATTTGATAGTTTTAAGTTCAAAACAGTGTAGTGAAGAAAAGTGAAAGTATAGTGAAGAAATGAGGAACGCACCTGAAGGGTTGACATTTTATCAGTTCCAGATGAAGTCATATTTAATGTTTGCGTCAAAAGTGGACTTTTCGATGACTGACAATCTGGAATCGATGGCAGTGGTCTCGTTGCATTGATCGAGTTTCGTTTTAAACTTGCTGCTTTATCAATCGAGAGGGGAAAATTTGCAGCCCCTTGATTTATTATTGTTTTTACCTAGGCGCGAAACTTGAAATTTACTAACAAATTTAAGCGAGTGGAAACTACAATTCCTACTATGGTTCACAATATGGTAATTTTTAGTTTATATTCGTATAAGCTTATATTTATAAGCTTATATTATAATATAATTTTAATAATAGCTTATATTTATAATTTTATATTTGTTTATATTTCTATAAAAATTAGTTAAAAGTAATTGTAAATGTTACTTCATTACAATTTCTTTATCGACAATATATAATTAGTATCATATTTTCTAAAAAGAATTCTTTTCTATTCTGCGATAAATATAGGGCTGCGATTTTTTACTATCGTTTCCAAGTTGAAAAGAAAAAGTTAAAAAAAATGAATGAAAACCTCGGTGTGAAATTAGTAATTTTATGATTTTCAAAAGATGGTAATTATAGTTAATTACTAAATTAGTTTAGTAATTATTAGGGTACTAAGGAAGGTATATTTTTTTTCTTCAATTCTCTGGAGGTGTGGCGGGAAAATTTCAACAATATTTATTTGTCGAATGACTCGTTTATTAAACAATTAAATTCTCAAATTGTTGGCTTTATCACAGCCCTATTGCGTAATTTTTTTTTAATTCTAAATTTTTATAAAATATAATTTGACATTTCTAATTTTGTTGAATAATAAATAACAGAATAATTGATCAAATAATTCATAGAATAATTAATAGAATAGTCAATAGAATAATTAATATAATAATCAATAGAATAATAAATAGAATAATCAATAGAATAGTCAATAGAATAATTAATAGAATAATCAATAGAATAATCAATAGAATAATAAATAGAATAATCAATAGAATAATTAATAGAAAAATCGATAGAATAATCAATAGAATAATCAATAGAATAATTAATAGAAAAATCGATAGAATAATCAATAGAATAATTAATAGATAATATTATAAATAATATTATTAGTAGAATAAATACTGGAACAATAAATTTTGAACAATAAATAACAGAATAATAAATGGAATAATAGAATAATAAATTGAATAATAAATAGAATAATAGTTTGAATAATAAATAGAACAATAAATAGAATGATAAAAATTGAACATAATGAATAGTAGAATTTTTTTGATAATAATGGAGAATAGTAAATAATTGTTTATGTGTTTTAAATTACAGCGCACCCTACCTGTGTGTTTCTACGATTTCGTCGTGGTGGCGGAACAGGTGGTGGATTCATTGAATTTTCTCCCTTTGGCGGAAGTGGTGGTTTCACTCGACCCGCTCCATCCATTTCAAGTCTTCGTCTATTATGATTTTTTCTCTTCGGATGCTTATGATTCATCTCATCACATACGTCGCAATAATTTTCTCTACATAAGTCACATCTTATTGTGACTTTCGGTGTACCACATAGGGCACATTTTCCAAAGATAATACTTTTCGAGATATTGTTATTGTTGTTGTTGTTGTTGTTAATATTATTATTACTATTTCTCATAATCTGTGTATTTGATGGTGTATTTTTGGATGGTATCATTTTGTTATTTGGTGGTCTTGGTGGAAATTCGATAACCTCATAATCAGGATCGCCACAGTCTCCTGTCAATGAAGGTGGAGGAATTTTGGGAATCGGAGGTGGTTCATTCTTTGCTTTTTCTTCATCTTTTTGTTGTTGCGCCTGCAAATAAAGTAGTTTATTTATATACTTGATTAATTAATAATAATCTTCTTGATAACTTAATTATTGCTTCTTGATACTTAAAAATTAATTGACTCTAATAAATATTATTTAATTCAAGTAAATATTTAATTGATAATAGTCAATTATTCGGTTTTTTTTTAATCAATTAAATTTTTTTTCAGTGTATTAAAATTGAGACAAAAACGAATCAACGCTTTTTAAAAAGAAAACACTTTTAAAATTGAGACAAAAAATGAATTAAAAGTGTTGCGACGCAACACTTTTGATTCGTTTTTTGTCTCAATTTGATAACCGCAGAAAAACTGTTTTGTTAATTAATGAAGTAAATTATTTATTAGCATTTTAAATTATATTAAAGTAATTTTACTACCAGCACCCAATGTGGCATTGAACGTGCGACTCGTAATCGTGATGATGGATTTGAAATGACCATTGGTCGCCATTTTTCTGTACTGAAATTCTGTAAAAATTTTAATGTTGATGAACTGTCAAAAAAACTATAAATACTATAAAAATAACTATTTTTAAATTAATTTTGGAGAACACACTTTCAGAAAATTATTTTGATTACCTACTCGAAATAATAATTTTGATATTAATATTAAATTGACACTTATTATTTCTAAGTTTTAATATTAAATAAAGCAATAATAATAGAATTAATAATATACGTCTGACTAATAATTTACTTATACTACTGAAAAGATAATGTTAAAATATTAATATAATAATAAGAATAGTAATAATAATAATTATAATAATTATAATATTAAAAAAAACTAATAATAAACGTCTGACTAATAGTTTACTTATACTACTGAAAAACGATATTAATAATTACTAATAATAATAATAATAATAATTTTAATAATAATAAGTAAAAATATAATAAGAAAAAAAAATCATTTACGTCTGACTAATAATTTACTTATACTACTAAAAAAATGATATTAATAATTACTAATAATAATAATAATAATAATAATAATAATAATAATAATAATAAGTAAAAAAATAGTAATTTACGTCTGACTAATAATGTACTTATACTACTGAAAATATGAGATTAATAATAATCTATAATTAATAATCGTTGTATTCCTGTAATCTGTTTGCAGTTTGAAGTTATCTCTCTAAATCTGAATTAGTAGAATTCTACTAAGAAATAGTAAAATTTGACTAATTTTTAATAGTTTTCATGGACGACTTTTCCCCTTTTTAATTAGTAGAATATTACTAATTCTTAGTAAAATTTTACTAATATTTTAGTAGAAATTCACTAATTGAAAGTCACTCATTTCACTAAATGAATTAGTAAGACTGTTTTATCGACTATTAATAAAACAGTTCTACTAATTGTTAGTAGAATTCTACTAATCAATTAGTAAAATTTACTATTTGTTAGTAATATATTACTAAATCATTTGGTGGACGACTTTTCACCATTTCATTAGTAACTTTCTACTAATTCAGATTTATAGAGATAGTTTTTGGTTTGCTTTTTTGTTTCCTAACTTTTAAAATAATTTTCCTTTTTAAATGTTTTCTATTTTAAAATTAATGTACTGAAAATCATTATGAATTCTTGCAAAGCATTTATCAAAAAATTTTAAAATAATTAAATTCCTTCGAAGAATTTTATTATTTATGAAAATAATTGAATTCCTTCAAAGAATTTATTTTATTATTTATGAAAATAATTGAATTTCTTCAAAGAATTTTATTATTTATGAAAATAATTGAATTTCTTCAAAGAATTTTATTATTTATTAAAATGATTGTATTCCTTTGAAGAATTTTACTATTTTATGAAAATAATTCAATTCTTTCGAGAAAATGTAAAAAATTGTATTGAAAAAAATTTAATTCTTGGCAAGAATTTTTACAATTTATAAAAAAAATTAAATTGTTTCGAAGAATTTTATATCAGAATTGTTGAAAATAATTGAATTGTTATTAAAATTTGTGAAAATAATTTAATTTAAGAAATATTTTTAAAAGTTATTGAATTCTTTGGAAACATTTTATTTTTTATGAAAATAATTGGATTCCTTTGAAGAATTTTATTATTTATGAAATTATTTTAATTTTTTGCGAAGAATTTTTTTATTTATGAAAATAATTGAATTTACGACTGACTAATAATTTACTTATACTACTGAAAAAATGATATTAATAATTACTAATGATAATAATAATAATAATAATAATAATAATAATAATAATAATAATAATAATAATAATAATAATAATAATAATAATAATAATAATAATAATAATAATAATAATAATAATAATAATAATAATAATAATAATAAAAATAATAATATACGTCTGACTAATAATTTACTTATACTACTGAAAAAATAATATTAAAAATTAGGGGAACATAGTCTAGGTCGGCCACCTTTTTGACTTTTGTTTATAACTTTTTTTTAAAAATGAATTTGGACAATTGAAGTATATGGTTGGAAAGTCCTGTTTAATAGGAACATTTTTTCTGTACAAAGTAAATTGACAGGTTTAAAAATGAAAAAGTTATAAAGATTTAAAAAAAAAAAAATTTGTAGTCCAGGTTGGCCATTACAGTCAAGGTCGGCCATGTTTAAAATTCAAAGGGCATTAATCGTTAAAAAATAAAATAACATGTTTGGAGTTACGGAAAATTGATTCTTTATTGTTTACAGTTTGTAACTTAATGAAATAACAAAATAATAACAATAAACAATATAAAAAAATAAATATAAATAAAAAAAAGTTTTGCACTAAAATATTAATAAAATTAAATAAAAATATTAATAAGATGATCAATTATATTATGAGTTATACAGAATTGCAGTTTTTGCAAATGAAGTAGCTCGTCCTCAACTTTGCGCATTTTAAACACATAGTGGCCGACCTTGACAGTAAGTAACATTACCGAATTGTTGTAACCATAAAGAAATACGTTTCGGGATTCGATTTTTTACTTTGTTTTCCTTTCAACCATGAGTCCCACAAATTTTCTGCATACTTGCCTTGACGATTCAATTTGTTTTTTATCTTTTATTAATGGTTTTTCACATTATGCACAAAACTTTTTTTGAGCTTTTTTTGTACCGACGTCACAGAAAACACAATTTTCGATTTTCCGAAAATGTAATTGAACAAAAAGTTAGGTTTCACTAAGACAAGCTTCGACAAAAATGCGCGTAGGTGGCGCTAGTGAACTTGACAAAAAAACGCGAGTGACTACATTCCCCTACTATAATCGTCATAATAATTAAAAAAAAATAATAATTAATTATTGATCATTTTTAAGTAAAAAAATTTGTTATTATTACAGTAATTAATAAATTCTATTTTATTGTGCAGTTCAATAATCTTTGAAATATGCTTTAAGCGCGTGTAGCTTAGTCACTTCGTTTGATGATCACATCAAATTGTCTTACGCTTGATACTAAAATAGTGCCACTTTTACTCTTCCTACATTCTTCCACTTTAACACTAAATTCTGCTGAAATGTATGTATTTTACACTTTGAAATTAGAATTATAAAGAAATTTTTCAGTTTAATAAATTTCTTTCTTTTTTAAAATTATTTAAAAATAATTTCAATTATTTTATCAACTCAAATCTTAATATTGAACACAAAAAGAATGGAAATTGAATTCTTTCAGCTTCTTTCTTTTTTAAAATTACTTACAATGTCAATTATTTTATCAAACTCGAAACTTAATTTTGAATCACAAAAAAATGTAAATTGAATTCTTTCATCTTTTTTATAATTATTTTATCAACTCGAAACTTAATTTTGAACACAAAAAAAAATGGAAATTGAATTTATTCGAAAGTATCAAGAAATTGTTGAATAAATTGAATAAATTATTAGAGAAATGGTAAATAATAACATAAATATTAAATAAATAAATAAAAACAGTGAAATAAAATTTAATTCGTTGTTTGCAATCAGTTTGATTTTAATACATCGGAGAATGAAAAATATTATTTAGAATCGCTTCTTTCACCCGAGCTTAGTGTATAAAAAATATTTTATTAAAATTTCAAAAACATTGTGTCTCGATGTTGTAAAATTTATAGTTAGAAATCGAATAGTCCATCTATTTTAAGCTCAGCCAGACTTTTTAGTACCATTGGACAGACCATGATTAGCTTGTCTAGTCTAGGCCGTAGCGTGGATGCATTAGTGGTTTTTTTTTCCTTTTGACTTTTTACCGCCGCTAGACGCTTATAAACAATTGCTTAATTCCGTCAATTATACTCGAATAAAAATAAAATCTACTTCTCAAGAAAAAATATACTAAATAAATTTTTAATAAATAAATAAAATAAATAAATAAAGTAAATAAAGTAAATAATAAATAAGTAAATAAAATTAAAATTAAAGGAATTTTTACAACACTAATAATAATTTTAGTTCAGAACAGCGATGAGCCAAACAAGTGTCTATCAATCACATTTCTCTTTACTTTCGTTTCTAATTTTGAATATTCTAAAAAAGAAACCACGAAAGTTGTAGCAAAAAGGTAAAACATTGTATTCTCGATTCTTTAGTCATAAATTTTATAATGTTTGAAATTAATTCGAACAAATTTTTTTAAAAACCATATTTAAATTTTTAAATTAAATTCCCAGATAATGTTTGTAGCACTAACACTATTTATTTTTCATTCGTTTAAAAATATCCACAATTTTTTTTATTACACTCGATTTGTAATGCACGGTGAAACTTTTATATTTTAAGATATTTTTAATGCAGTCGATGAAAAATTAATTTACATATTTATTATTATTAATATTATTTAATCGATTTTACCAAACAGAATGATTTTAAGTTCTTTTATTTAAATGTTATTAATATTATTAATATTATTAATATTTATTATTATTTCTGTTATTTTTAGTAATCTTCTATTTTCAGTAGTACAAGTAAATGATAAGTCAGACGTATATTATTTTACTAATTATCTTCTTTTGTATTATTATAAAAATTGCTATTATTATTATCATCGACGGTTCGCAGAAATAAATTTTCGCGATACTTAATGGAAGAATATTACACTCACATTCATAACTCTTGGTCTTCACGATACTGATGGGTTCTAGAAGCGGCAGACTCGTATAGTCTTCATGTCTATTTTTGAGACTCAGGTTGGACTCCTGCCACTATATTCCAAGTCTCCTTGTTCCCGTAAATATAAGCTTTTTGACTTCCGACGACGACGTCGTCGTCAATACTTTTCACTACTCACAGAAAATTGTGAATGAAAAAATGAAAAAAAAAAAGAAACAGAATTTTTTTTTTTGACCGGAAATTACCTTCACCTTTAAAGAGTGATTACTTTCTAGACACTTGCTGAATTTTGAAAAAAAATCCATAAAACATAAATTAACAAATTTGATTGTTTTTTACTTTTTGGGCAACTTTTTTTAAAATTCAGTAAGTGTCTAGAAAGTAATCACTTTTATGGTAAAATTCGCCTTCGTACTCTTAATTTTAAAAAAATATCAAAAAGTAGCTTTAAGACAGAAAAAAATTAGTAAAAAAACTAGCTATCGAAGAATTAAACTTGACGACTCAATTTTTTTTATAATTTCTTAATTACATTCAAAAATAGAATAATTTTTCAATAAAATATTTAAATACCTAAGATTTATTTTGTCTACAGAAATTAAAATATTTCAAATGATTTCAATGCAACGCATTTTTAAAATTTAACTATTTCTAAAAATTACAAAAGTAATTTTTTTCAAAATTCAATCATTTTTTTCTTGAAATAATAAAATTATTCAAAACTTTAATCATTTTATTTTATTCAATTTTAAATCAATTAAATCAATTCTTATTAGAAATTTCTACAAGAATTCAATTATTTAAATACGAAAAAAAATTTATTGAAAAATTGCAAATATTTCTTAAATATGAATTCTTATAACGAACTTTATCAACATTTTTTAAAATAATTGAATTTTTACGAAGAATTGCATTAAAATTTTTGTTAATAATTAAATTCATTCAAAAAATGTAATTAAAAATGAATTGAAAATATTTATTACACTCTAAGAAGCAAATTATAATTATAATGATTTTTTTCAAAAAATTTTATAAAAACTGTGTTTTAAATAATTAAATTCTTGTAAAAATTGTTATTATTTATGAAAATAATTGAATTCTTTCAAAAAATTTATTAAAATTATATTCAAAACAATTCAATTATTATAAAGAATTTCTTTAAAATTTTTTTAAATAATTGAATTCTTTCATAAAGAATTTTATTAAAATTTTTAAGAATAGTTGCATTTTTCGCGGAATTTAATTAAAATTGTTTTAAAAATAATTGAAATTCTGCGATGAGTTTTATTATTTATAAAAATAATTGAATTCTTGCAACGAATTTTATTAAATTTTTTTTAAATAATTGAATTCTTGCGAAGACTTTTATTATTTTTAAAAACAATTGAATTCTTGCGAAGATTTTAATTATTTAAAAAAAATAATTGAATTCTTGCGAAGAACTTTATTACATTTTTTTTAAACAATTCAATTTCAGCGAAGACTTTTATCAAAATCTTTTTAAATAATTGATTTTTTTTGGAAAATTGTATAAAAATTGTGATTTAAATAATTAAAATTCTGTGAAAATATTATTATTTATGGAAATAATTGAATGTTTGCAAAGAATTTTGAAACCTTTTTTAAAGAATTGAATTCTTTTAGAAAATTTTTTATTAAAATACATAGTAGAAATTGAAAATAATTGAATTTTGAGACATTTTTGAAAAGAATTGAATCGTTTGGAAGAATTTTATTAAAATTTTTAAAAATAATTGAATTCTTGAGAAGACTTATTATTGTTAAAAATATTTGAATTCTTGCGCTGAGTTATAATATTTATAAAAATAATTGAATTCGATTATTACCTATTAAAATTTTTAAAAATAATTCAATTCCTGAGAAAAATGTTATTATTTATAAAAATAATTGAATTCTTGCGAAAAATATTTTTTTAGAAATTGTATTTCAAATAATTGAATTCTTATTAACAAATTTTATCCAAATTTAAGAAAATAATTAATTTCTTTCAAAGAATTTTATTAAAATATTTTAAATAATTAAATTCTTTCGAAAAACTTTTCTGAAAATTGTTTTTCAAATGATTAAATGATTTTTTTCTAAAAATTTCATGAAAATTGTATTTTAAATAATTGAATTTCTTTAAAAATTGTATATATTATTTATGAAAATAAAATTGAATTCTTTCAAAAATTTTTATTAAAACTATATTGAAAACAATTTAGTTATTATAAAGAATTTCATTACAAATTTTTGAAAATAATTGAATTTTTTCAAAGAGTTTTATTAAAAATTTTTAAGAATAGTTGCATTTTTCGCGAAATTTATTTAAAATTTTAAAAAATAATTTAATATCTGAGCAGAATTTTATTATTTATAAAAATAATTGCATTCTTAAGAAAAATTTAAGAAAAATTTCATTTTGCATAAATTGAATTAAAAGAGCGGTGGAGAATAAAAGACTACAAATTTCTTGGAAAAAAGTTTATTTTATCGTTCACCATAACGCTATTTTTTCCTATTTTTCATTGAGCCTAAATCAGAAAATAAAAAATTTGTTATTTACAACAGAAAATTTCTTCTTAATTACAAAAGAAATTATAAAATACAGTTAATTTTTGATAAAAATTCGCAGAATGGTAAAAAAAGGATACATTTTATCGAATTGAATTTTACCTGAACTGGAAACAAGAATAACAAAAAAAAAATGAATTATGAATTTATTTAATTAATTAATTGACAAATTAATAAATTAATAATTAATTAATTCACAAATTAATAAATGAATCATCAATTAATTTATTGACAAATTAATAATTCGTTTTCTTTATTGAATAATAAATCGTGTTCACAAAAAAATTGTTTTTTCTATTTAATTAAATGTATTTTACATATTTTTTTTTCTTTTCGACAACAATTAGTGAAATTAAGAGAGAAACTAATAAAAAAAGGAAGTAGCATACTTTATAAAAGTCTTAAAAACTTTTTTCTTATCAATCTTCAATTCTTGTACGCTGGGAATAAAAAACAGAAAAAAATAAATAATTACATCCAATCTTTGTTTTTTCATGAAATATATATCAAATATACAATTCATATGAATTGCTAGATTCTAAGTCTTAGAGAATAGTATTAATATCTACACCCTTTTCGATTTTTTAATTCCTGCAACCCTAGCGCGATATAAAGAACGATATTTTACAATTCTGTACTCGTAACAACAAATGGAAGCACATGAATATTTTTCAAATTTTTTTCTTAAGGACTTATAATATTTATTTGTCAATTTTCTATAAAATTGAATTCATTTTTTTCAGTATTCTCTAAACGTTTTGACAAAATTACTTGTCTATTCAATAATAATTACTGATTATTATTAAATAATTTTTAAATAATAATTACTAATTATTATTAAATAATTACACCCAGAGAAAATATGTATTTGACTCAGAACCAACTTGACTCTTTATTTGTTTGAAAAAAAATTTTATTTCGTTTAAATAAAATTTTACTTGTCTCAAATATATGTTTTATTTATGTCGAATGAAATTTTTATTAAAAACAAATAAATAATCTCGTTATTTATTAACCCAAAGAAAAATTTTATTTAAACCAAATATATTTTATTTGAGTCAAGTAAAATTTCTTTCTGGGTGTATTAAATAATAATTAATTATTATTAAATATTACAATTATTAAATAATAATTAGTCTGACTTATTTCTCACAGCAAACATAATTTTCGAGTGAAAAATTTATTTACTATTTCATTTACCATAAATTTTGAAAAAGAGAAGAAATAAATATTGAAATAATTTGGAAAATATTAATGCGCTTTTCAAATAAAGTATGGCCAGCCCGTAACGTTGAACAGGGCAATGCTATTATTTGGTGAAGGATCGATGTATATTTTACTTGAGAAATTCCCTTAAAATTATTATCATTTCATTAAATTATTTTTCAATAACGTTAAGTATTTTTTTTTTTCATTATTTTTATTTTCATTTTTTGTTTGTTTGTTAATTATATCACTTACACGCAAAAAAATCGCTCTGTTAACAATTGACGGAAATTGACGCAAACACAGTCTGTAAAGTACACAGATCAGGATTAACAGCGTCATTAGAAGAAGGAAGAAATCTTAGGAGACTTCTTTGGAACTCACTAGCCATATCGTTCGATTTTAATCAAACGAATTTATCGTAAAATTTTTTTTTTTAATTACCAGAATGACCGAATTTAATAGCCAATTCGTATTATTTATTACCAATTATCTCAAAAAGTCTTTTTTTTCCCTTATTTACACGTTCACATTTTCACAAAAAATATTTTTTTGTAAAAAAAAGAATATTTTCACAAATAAAAATTGTAGGTACTTTTATTTTGAATTGTTTTTGGAAAATTCATAGTTTCCAAATAAATTTTAAATTCCATACTATTTCAAGTTGGTTTCAATTATATTTTTCTGGAAATTTTTTCAGAAAAATTTATTTAGAAAAAAAGCAATATTGGCTTATTTATTATTTTGTACTATTGAAAAATATTTACAACTATTTATTGAATCACTGAATAATTTAGTGATCGGTATTTTTTTGTAGAATTGTAGTAAACAAAAGATATACAGGCACAGTTGTTTTTTCTTTTAACTTTGCAGGAACTCTTTCGTGTATTTTAAATATTTTCCTAAGCAAATACATATTCGTCAATTACAAATTTTTATTTAATAAAAAAATTTAGTTGTTTATAAATTTTTCTCGGCCATTCTGTATATTTATCGATGTTCCTCTTCAATCCGATTATTCAAAATTGTTTCCAAAAAAAATGTTAAATCCCTCTTTTAAATTCCATTCGAATTTGATATTTATAATTCAACTTTTATTTCTTCCAGTTCAAATTTTAATTTTTCCATTCTTTTTTAAATAAAATTCGTTTTTTCAATAATTTCCATTTATTACACAAAAAATATTTTTTTTGTAATAAATTTAATAAAGAATGAATTTTCCTTTCCATATTTTTGTATTTCCAAATAAAATTTTCTCATTAATTTCTTTTGTATTAAATTTAATAAAAAATTAGTTTTCCAAAAAATGAATTTTCCATTCCATATTTTTGTATTTAAAATAAAAATGTTCTCATCAATTTTATTGAAATTCTTAAAAATAATTGAATTTTGCAAAGAATTTTATTTAAATTTTCAAAAATAATATAATTCATTCAAGAAATGTAATTAAAAATGAATTGAAAATATTTATTATACTCTAAGAAGCAAATTATAATTATAATGATTTTTTCAAAAAATTTTATGAAAACTGTGTTTTAAATAATTAAATTCTTGTAAAAATTGTTATTATTTTTGAAAATAATTGAATTCTTTCAAAGAATTTTATTAAAATTTTTAAGAATAGTTGCATTTTTCGCGGAATTTAATTAACATTGTTTTAAAAATAATTGAAATTCTGCGATGAGTTTTATTATTTATAAAAATAATTGAATTCATGCAACGAATTTTATTAAAATTTTTTAAAATAATTAAATTCTTGCGAAGACTTTTATTATTTTTAAAAATAATTGAATTCTTGCGAAGATTTTAATTATTAAAAAAAATTTTTGAATTCTTGCGAAGAACTTCATTACTTTTTTTTTAAACAATTGAATTTCAGCGAAGACTTTTATCAAAATCTTTTTAAATAATTGATTTTTTTCGGAAAATTGTATAAAAATTGTGATTTAAATAATTAAAATTCTGTGAAAATATTATTATTTATGGAAATAATTGAATGTTTGCATAGAATTTTATTAAAATTTTGAAAAATACTTGAACTTTGGAGAATAATTCTAATACTTTTAAAAATAATTGAATTCTTGTGAGGAATTTTGGCTATTTATAACAATAATTGAATTTTGCAAAGAATTTCATTAAAATTTTCATAAATAATTGAATTTCGAAGAATAATTTTATTAAAATTTTTAAAAATAAATGAATTTTGCGAAGAATTTTATTAAAATTTTTGAAAATAATTGAATTTCGAAGAATAATTTTAATACTTTTGAAAATAATTGAATTCTTGTGATGAATTTTGTCTATTTATGAAAATAATTGAATTTTGCGAAGAATTTTATTAAAATTTTCAAAAATACTTGAACTTCGGAAAATAATTCTAATAGTTTTAAAAATAATTGAATTCTTGTGATAAATTTTGGTTATTTATGAAAATAATTGAATTTTGCAAGGAATTGCATTAAAATTTTCATAAATAATTGAATTTCGGAGAATAATTTTATTAAAATTTTTAAAAACAATTGAATTTTGCGAAGGATTTTATTAAAATTTTTGAAAATAATTGAATTTAGGAGAAGAATTCTAATACTTTTAAAAATAATTGAATTCTTGTCATGAGTTTTGGTTATTTATAAATATAATTGAATTTTGCGAAGAATTTTATTAAAATTCCTAAAAATAATTGAATTTCGAAGAATAATGTTAACGAAAAAAATTTAAAAAATACAGAAGAATGGAAGAATTAAAAAATTATTTACTTTGATTAACAAAATATTAAATATTCGATTTTTGATAAAAAAAAAAAATTCGAAACAATGGGATTGAAGAGAAACATCGACTCTTAATTTTTTTTTAAGCTCACTCGATTGAGATCAATCCAATAACAATTGGACAGTATTTAAGTACTAATGAAGAAACGTATTTCTCCTCCAGGTCCACGAGTGATCTTTTTATTATTTTATTTTATTATTTGTTTTCTATTTGGCAAATTTTGGAGAATTATATTTGAGTGGACGTAGAAAAAAATAGGAATCAAACGGCTCCATATTCTTCACTGGACGGAGATTCGTCACTGGGAGGTGGTTTCGGAGGTCTCGGTGGTCTCGGAGGTCTGTGATGATGTAGAGCTGGCGCTGGTCTTCGTGAATGAGGTCCATAAATATTATCATCGCCATCCTCACTGCTAGGCGACGGCGATGGCGCTCGATCCTCTTGCTCTTGTAAAAGTTGACGAAACTCTTGTATCGATTCGTTCAACGACCACAATTGCGACAGCAATGAAAGATCCAATTGACGAAGACCAAACTGAAAAAAAATTTTCTCTTATTATTCTTTTCTTAATCTTTCAAAAATTTTTAGGATTTTTTTTTTCAACAGATTTCTTTAGATATTCTCTTAAAATTTTTTATTTTCTCCCTTCTCTAGAAAAAAATTGGTTTAATAATGAAAAAAAAACCAAAAATTATCCGCCATATTGCTTCCGCCATTTTGAAATTTTCAAAAATGCTACTCGACTGTTAAAAAATATTTATTTTTGTAGAAAATAAAAATTGAATTAAAATGATGAAAATAATTTTGAAGAAGATGTTATAAAACATGAAGAAGTCGATTACTCCGAGTCTTCAACTTGGAGTGATCGATGTCTTCATGTTTTATAATAACACCAGCAAATGCAACTTACAATATTTTTTATTTTCAAATATAAATTTTTAAATACTTTTGTAAACAACATTTAAAAAATTCACTTATTAACTTATTTACTAATTAATTATTCCTGTTTATTGATTTCAAAAATATTAATAAAATTCTTCGCAAGAATTCAATTTATATAAATAATAAATTTGGAATTCAATTATTTTCATAAATAGTACAATTTTTTTTTTTAAATATTCAATTATTTTTAACAAAATTTTAATAAAATTTCAAACGAATTCAATTATTTTCTAAAATTTTAATAAATCCTTCTAAACAATATTCAATTATTTTTTTAAATAGTAAAATCTTTGAAAAAATTCAATTACTTTCAATAAAATTTCGCGAAAGATGATAAATCCTTCGAAAAAATTCAATTACTTTACAAATAGTAAAATTTTTGTACAAATTCAATTATTTTCCAAAATTTGCACGAATTCAATTATTTTTATAAATCGTAAAATTATTTGCAAGAAATCAATTATTTTCAAAAACAAAATTTTAATAGAATCCCGCAGAAGAAATCAAATATTTTTAAATATTTCCATGAAATTCAATTATTTTCTAAAATTTTAATAAATTCTTCGAAACATTTTAATTCTTTTTATAAATTGTCAAATTCATTGCAGAAATTCAATGATTTTCAATACATTAATTTTAAAATTGATTCGCGAGAATCAATTATTTTTATAAATAAAAAAATTCTTCGAAGAAATTCAATTATTTTCTTTATATTTTTTGATCAAATTCAAAAAAATAAATAATAATAAATAAACAAATAAATAGAAATAAAAAAAAATTTTAGACAATAATAATTATCTAAAATTTAAATTAAAATTCATTTTCAAATCAAATTTTTATTAGAAAATTCTATGAGAACTCAATTATTTAAATACAAAACTAAATTATTTAATTGAATGTTTCTTAAAACTTAATTCTTATAAAGATTTGTAGTAAATAAAATTTTTTAGAATAGTTACATTTTTTAAGAAATTCCATTAAAATTGTATTAAAAATAATTGAAATTCTGCGATGAGTTTTATTATTTCTGAAAATAATTGAATTTATTGAGAATAAACTTATAAAAAAATTTGTAAATATTTGAATTCCTAGGAAATTTTAAAATTGTTTAACCAGAATTTTAAAAAAAAAATTGAAAATAATTTAATTTTCGGAAAGTATTTTATTAGTTTTTAAAAAAATTGAATTCTTATGATGAATTTTGATATTTATCGAAATAATTGAATTTTCGAAAAGAATTTCATTAGAATTCCTTAAAATAATTGATTTTATGTAGAACACTTTTTTTGTTTATCAAGATAATTGAATTTTTGAAAATAATTAAATTATTTGATAAATTTTATAAAAATAGTAAATTATTTTAAATTATTGAATTGCGAAAAACTTTTGAAAATAATTTAAATTTTGCAAGGATTTTATTTTAATTTTTGAAAATAATTGAATTTTTGTGCGAAAAATTTTGCTATTTATAAAGATAATTGAATTCATGACAAGATATTCATTCAAATTTTTAAAAATAATTAAATTTCTTCGAAGAATTTTATTACTTTGGAAAATAATTGAATTCTTGTTATTTATATGAAAATAATTGAATTTTGCAAAGAATTTTATTAAAATTCGTAAAAATAATTGAATTTTAGGAAATTTTATTAAAATTTTTGAAAATAATTGCATTTCTGAGAAGAATTCTAGTACTTTTAAAAATATTAAAATTTTTGTGATGAATTTCGATTATTTATGAGAATAATTGAATTTTGCAAAGAATTTTATTACAATTCCTAAAAATCATTGAATTTGGCAAAGAGTTTTATTTAAAATTTTTGAAAATAATTGAATTCATGACAAGATATTCATTCAAATTTTTAAAAATAATTGAATTTCTTCGAAGAATTTTATTACTTTGGAAAATAATTGAATTCTTGTTATTTATGAAAAAATAATTGAATTTTGCAAAGAATTTTATTAAAATTCGTAAAAATAATTAAATTTTGGGAAATTTTATTAAAAATTTTGAAAATAATTGAATTTCTGAGAAGAATATTTCTAATACTTTTAAAAATAATTGAATTCTTGTAATGAAGTTTGGTTATCAATGAAAATAACTGAATTTTGCAAAGAATTTTATTAAAATTCCTAAAACTAATTGAATTTTGCTAAATGTTATTAAAATTTTTAAAAATAATTGAATTTCTTCTTCATTTAAAAATTAAGTTATTGATGTTTCCGAATAATTTTACTTTTAAAGATATTTGTAAATAAAGGTAATAGAACATTTTTTTGAGTACCTAATAATTTTTGGAGTGAATCAGAATATTCTTCAGGGTCAGGGAAGAAATGAAAATTTTTTCTGGAAATGAGGGAAAAGTCAGGAGAAAAAGAAAATAATCTTTTTTGTTGCAACCATGTTAATCGAGAGAACGTGATGTGTGTTTCGATTCCAATTGGAGCACATCATGTAGGATAAAATTGTTAAGAAAGTCAAAGTCAGGTGAATAATATAATATAATATAATCGAGAGATAGGTAATCCAGACATGAACAGACTACTACCAGCCGCTCCCACGCTACATTCCCTCAGGCGTGACCCTTCAGTTCTCGTGCCGCACTCTCTCCCTACTTCTATTCACTCTTATTCACTCTTATTTCCACGATTTCTCAGCTGAGGTTCCTCTCTTCCTCTTTTGGGACCCATTTCATTCCTCGTACTCTTTTGCATTATTCGCGATTCCATATCCCTTCTTTTGTCTCTCATTCTAATTCTCATTTTACGCTCGCTTCTCATTCTCATTCCCTTTTTCTTGCTTTTTCTTGATGCATTCCCACGGATCAACGCGCGGGCCACGGGTTTATAGAAATGCTATATGGTGCTCAGCATTATTTTACTCGTAAATCACGAGCTCTTATATACTTAATACAAAAGTGAACGTTTCACCCGATGTTAATAAAGAATCGAGAAGAAGGTGTGACGTATTTTATTTAGTCGTTAATATTTAAAACAGGGTTGCCACAGGTCAGGGAAAGTAAAATTGGTCCGGGAAATTAAGGAAAAGTCAGGGATTTTCCCTGAAAAATACTGGAAAAAATTAAATTTGTAGAATTCATGAAAAAAACTCTAATTTGTTTACGTCTTTTTTCTTTTTTGTTTGCCTCATAAATTATAGAAATACCACGAATTCTAATACAAAACCTTTAAAATTTTATTCTAATTCTGACTAGAATGAATTTTTTAATATTATTTAATTATTTAAAAAGTTCTAATATGCAATTATCTTGACAAATAATAAATTTTTTTTACAAAAATTCACTTATTTTTAGAAATTTAGAAAAAAAACTATTTGCAAAATTGAATTATTTTTAGGAATTTGAATAAAATAAAATCAAAAGAATTCAATTATTTTTAAAAGTATTAGAAATATTCTTCGAAATTCAATTATTTTAAAAAATTTTAATAAAATTCTTCGCAAAATTCAATTATATTTATAAATAACCAAAATTCATCTCAAGAATTCAATTATTATTAAAAGTATTAGAATTATTCTCCGAAATTTAATTATTTTTGAAAATTTTAATAAAATTCTTTGCAAAATTCAATTATTTTCATAAATAACCAAAAATTATAACAAGAATTCAATTTTTTTTAAAAGTATTAGAATTATTCTCCGAAATTCAATTATTTTTAGGAATTTTAAAAAAATTCTTCGCAAAATTCAATTATATTTATAAATAACCAAACTTCATCACAAGAATTCAATTATTTTTAAAAGGATTAGAATTATTCTCCGAAATTCAATTATTTTTGAAAATTTTAATAAAATTCTTCTTCGTAAAATTCAATTATTTTGAGGAATTTTAATAAAATTCTTCCCAAAATTCAATTATTTTTAAAAATTTTAATAAAATTCTTTGCAAATTCAATTATTTGCAGGAATTTTAATAAAATTCTTTGCAAAATTCAATTATTTTCATAAATAACCAAAATTCATAACAAGAATTAAATTATTTTTAAATGTATTAGAATTATTCATAAGAATTTAATTATTTCCAAAAATTTTAATAAAATTTCGCAAAATTCAATTATTTTCCGGAATTTTAAAAAATTTCTTTACAGAATTCGATTATTTCCATAAATAACAAAATTCATCACAAGAATTTAATTATTTTCAAAAGTAATAAAATTCTTCTCAGAAATTCGATTATGTTCAACAATTTTTTTAAATTCTAGTCAAAATTTCAATCTTATCTTTGAAAATAATTAAATTCCTCTCCGAAATTCAATTATTTTCAAAAATTTTAATAAAATTTCGCAAAATTAAATTATTTTTAGGTATTTGAGGAAATTTCTTTGCAAAATTCAATTATTCTTAAAAAAAACCAAAATTCATCAGAAGAATTCAATTATTTTTAAAACTATTAGATTTAGTCATCAAAATTTAATTATTTCCAAAAATTTAATTTTGTTCAAAAATTTAAATAAAATTCTTTGCAAAATTTCAATTATTTTCAAAAGTTTTTCGCAATTCAATAATTTTAAATATTTACTATTTTCATAAAATTTATCAAATAATTTAATTATTAAAAAAAATTTTTGATACAATTCTATGTAAACTTTGAATTCTTGTAGAATTTTCTAATAAAAACTGATTTAAAAATGAATTTCAGTTAAAAATTTTTATTATAATTGATTATTAAAAGATTTACAGCGCGAATTTAAAAAATTAATTGAATTTTGAAAAGGTTTCAAATTAAAATCTTTGAAAATGTTAATTTTTCATATTTTTAAATAACAATTCTGTGGAATAAATTTTTTTTAAAAAGTTGAATTGCGAACTTTTTTTTAAAAATGATTTGAAGGTTTTTATTTTCTAATTTGAGTTAAAAACAATAAAAAAAATTTAATATTTGGAGATGTTACAAATTATTGCAGAAATTCAATTATTTTCAATTATTTTCAATAATTTTAATAAAATTCTTGTCAAAATTTCAATTATATTTTCAAATATGTTTCTTAATTAAATGATTTTCAATATCTACTATTTTAATAAAATTTTTCAAAAGAATTCAATTATTTAAACAAATTTTGATAAAATCCTTCAAAAACATTTAATTATTTTTATAAATATTTAAATTTCCACAGGAATTCAATTATATTTAAAACACTATCTTTATAAAATTTTTGGAAAATAATTAATTTTTTTTTTGGAATTATTTGAAGTTTTTATTTTCTAATACATATTTAATTGGAAAATTTAGGAATAATTGAAATTTCGTAAAATTGAATATTGTAAACAAATGGACATGAAAATTGCTAAAGAACTTTTTCGAAAATTATTAAAAATAATTGATTTAAAGAAAAGTTTTAGTTAAAAATTGTAGAAAATAATAATTGAATTGAAATGATGAAAATAATTTTGAAGAAGTTATAATAACAAAGTTCTTAGAATATTCTTATAAGTTATTGAATTTTAAAATATTTGAATTTCAATGTTTTGAAAAATTTTAATTTATATACGGAAAAATAATAATGATTAAATATTTATTTAAAAAAGAAGTTGTTGATGTTTTCGAATAATTTTACTTTTTGAAGAAATTTGGAAATAAATGCAATAGAAATTTTTTTGAGTATCTAATAATTTTTGGAGTAAATCAGAATATTCTTCAGGATCAGGAAAAAAGTCAAAATTTTATTCTGGAAATCAGGGAAAAACGAAAATAAATTTTTGTGGCAACCCTGTAAAAATACGGAATAACCGCTAAAAAAGAGAGAAGTCAGATTTATTATGGAATTTTAATCGAGAAATTGAAAATCGGAAGAGGAAACCGCAATTTTGCGCTCGTAATCAAAGAGAGAGAGAGAGAAAGAGAGAGATGCTGTAAACAAATGTTCCTTTTTATGCAACACTGCAGATCGAGTAAAACTTTCGTAACTCGGTTTCTATAATCTGCCTACAATTTACAAGTACATTAGAACTACTTAAATACAATGAGTGAAAAATTCCTTCATGTGTATCAATAAAATTAACGAGATCGATAAAAGAATTTCCATAATAATTGTTGTCAATTTTACGAGTCACTTATTTTTTTCTTCTTTCTCTCTCCATTTTTTTCTTCATTATAGTAAATGTTTTTTGCAATTTTATCATCGCTATATTAAGAACTATAGATAAGACTTCTCACGCCTGACATTTTTAAGATAAGTTATATTTCCCTGATGCTGATAATTCTCAGCCGCGTCCAGTTTAATCTCTATTTACCGTAAATTGTAATATAAAGTGAAAAATTTCCAATGTATGCTTTAAATTAGAAAACGCGATAAGAAAATGTTCTACAACATTAAATCTATGGTATTCAAGTTTACTTCTTTAATTCTTTAAAAATGAGAATCAAGAAACAAATTCACGCAAATTACCGGAAAAGAACACGAAATTAATTATATAAATGAAAATCCGAAAAATATGCTCTAATAGAAATAAATATATCAATTTGACACGCTCCGAAGAATTCTAAGAAATTTAAGGCTCTCGACTTTTTCAAGTATTCAATTATTTCTCAAAATTCAAGCTATAATGCTATTAATATTCGATTATTATTTAATTTAATTGAATTCTTTTGGGAAATTTTATTAAAATAGTAGATAATTAAAAATAATTGAAATTGAATTTTTTGAAATTTCAAATTTTTGAAAATAATTGAATTTCGGAGAAGAATTTTATAACTTTTAAAAATAATTGAATTCTTGTTATGAATTTTGGTTATTTATGAAAATAATTGAATTTTGCATTGAATTTTATTAAAATTCTTGCAAATAATTGAATTTGCAAAGAATTTTATTAAAATTCCTGAAAATAATTGAATTTTGCCAAGAATTTTATTAAAATTTTTGAAAATAATTGAATTTCGGAGAAGAATTTCATTACTTTTGAAAATAATTGAATTCTTGTTATGAATTTTGGTTATTTATGAAAATAATTGAATTTTGCAAAGAATTTTATTAAAATTCCTGCAAATAATTAAATTTTGACAAGAATTTTATTAAAATTTTTGAAAATAATTGAATTTCTGAGAAGAATTCTAGTACTTTTAAAAATAATTGAATTCTTGTGATAAATTTTGGTTATTTATGAAAATAATTGAATTTTGCAAAGAATTTATTAAAATTCCTGCAAATAACTGAATTTGCAAAGAATTTTATTAAAAACCTTAAAATAATTGAATTTTGCCAAGAATTTTGTTAAAATTTTTGAACATAATTTAATTATTGTGAAGAATTTCATTACTTTTGAAAATAATTGAATTCGTGTTATGAATTTTGGTTATTTATGAAAACAGTTGAATTTTGCAAAGAATTTTATTAAAATTCCTGCAAATAACTGAATTTGCAAAGAATTTTATTAAAATTTTTAAAAATAATTGAATACGAAGAAGAATTAATTATTTCAAAATATAGGATTGAAATTTTGAAAAGAATTTAGAATAAATTTTGAAAATAATTGAATTGCTGCGAAGAATTTTATTACTTTTGAAAATAACTGAATTGTTGCAATGAATATTGGTTGTTGATGAAAATGATTAAATTTTGCATAAAATTTTATTAAAATTCATGAAAATAATTCAATTTCTGCAAAATTATTTTGTTATTTATCGAGATAATTGAATTCTTACTAAGAATTGCGTTAAAATTTTTTAAACAATGTTAGTTTAACTAATTTCAACAGAATTGAAATTAAAATTTTACAAAAAAAGTTCTTTAAAAATTTCTAATTGTAATTTCATTCAAAATTAAAATTTTCTAAAATCTTAAATTGCAACCTTCTAAAGTTTATTAATTTATAAAAATTTTAAATGTAACTCTCATAAAATTCAATTTTTTTTGAAATATATTTAAGTAATATTATTTATTAAATAATTTATAAATAATAATGTTTATGATATATATATCTTCTATGAGAAGAAAGTCTTTTTTTTACAATTTTTTCTATTTTCTAAACTATAGGCAAAAAATAGGGAAGTAACGAAACAAAAATTTTCTTTTTTTCTTTTCATGGTTCGCCATACTTTGAAATTATAAAAAATAGTTTTTTTTCTTTTCATGCTTTGCTGTACTTTGCCCATTGTTCTTAAAAAAAGATTGAACGGTTTTCTGTTTATTTGAATTGATTTAATGAAAAATAATTTTTAATCCTTAAAATGATTTGTTTATGAATACCTTTCTTCAGTGCGTGTCACACATCAGTTTAACTAACAAAACTAACATCAACAATCAAAATTTATTAGTTCTTTATCAACCATTCTTTTTTCTCCATTCTCCCTACACACCATAAATCTAAATTCTCATTAGTCAATTTTACAATAAACAAAAGAGGGGGAAACAAGAAAAAAGAAAAAAAAAGGAAAAGCCATTCGTTATTACGTCTTGAATAATAAACGAGTCTTTTTCTCCGCAGACCTATAATAGACTCAATTATCTTTCATCATCCTTTATTCTCTATTTCCTCGTGAAATAAATATTCATCGTTGCACTGGAGTTTGCCCACGCGTCGATGCAAAAGCTAACATAACGGATCGACAAGTCGTGAAAAGCGGATGCGGAAGAGTGAAAAAGAGGGAATATTGTTGCAGAGTGATAGACGAGGTCGAGTCAGAGAGAAAGAAAGAAAGAAAGAAAGAGAGAGAGACAGAGAGAGAGAGACCAAGAAAAAAATAAATATGCTCCATTTAAATAAAAGGTGAAAAAAAAGGAAACAGTTTCCACTCGACGCGAAACTTTCCATTCCAAAAGGTGCCTGCTAAAGATCACTGCGCACGTTGAGAGCATACAACTGCGGAGAACTTAAATGTCGCAAAAAATCCTACCAGCGAATTACTAAATAATATTCATAAGTTTACAAACTGTAACGCAGACAAAATGCAATTGCAATGTTATCTGATTTTGACTGCAGAAAAAAGGAGGTGAAATTAAAAAAATGGATAAAAAAATAAAACAAGAGAAAATAAAAAAATGAAATAAAAAATGAAATAAAAAGAAGAAAATAAAAAATAAAATAAAAAGGAGAAAATAAGAAATAAAATAAAAAGAAGAAAATAAAAAATAAAATAAAAAGGAGAAAATAAGAAATAAAATAAAAAGGAGAAGATAACAAATAAAAAGGACTAAAAAGTAAAACAAAATTAAGAGGAAATAAAATAACAAAAAAAATTACTTCCTTTTGTTATTTTATTTTCTCTTGTTTTTGTTTTACTTTTGAATAAAAACAAAAAAATATCAAAATAAAACCAAAAAATAGAATAAAAACAAAAATTTTAACTTCGAATCAATTTTTATAATTTAGAATCTTAACTAAATTCCAAAATTTTCAAAAGACAAATTTTTTTCTATTATTATTTTCATTTCGACCCTAAAAGCAGACTTCGGACTTAAAAACAAAAAAAATAGTATCAAAAGTGGAATAAAATGTTCGTAATAGTTGCAAATAGTCGCACAGTATTTATTGAAAAATATCGAGTCTATTTTGTGTTTGACTAGAATATGTTATTTTATACCAAAAATACAATATAAATTATTCTCACAATTTTTTTTTTTATTATAAACAAGTTTTTGAGTGTTAAAATTGTGGTTAAATTTCTCCACTTGAGAACGCCAAGGTCGTCACCAGATGGCATCAAAAATTCCAAGAAGGAACTGAACTGCCATCTAGCGGTGACCTTGGCGTTCGCAGGTGGAGAATACCGTCTCCATATTGGATCTCAAGATTTTCCAAATTTTACAACTATTTGCAGACATTGAATCTAGAGAGTTTAACAATTAATATAAATGAATAAAAAAAAAAATAAAAATAAAATAAAAAGATCAAAAAATATAGTGTAAAAGAAAAACAAGAGGAAATGAAATAAAAAAAGGAATTATTTCCTTTTGTTATTTTATTTCCTCTTGTTTTTCTTTTACTTTCAAATAAAAACAAGAAAATATAAAAATAAAAACAAATTTCTCTTTTCCGAAAATTATTTTAGTCGCAATTTAATAAATTTTAAATAAATTGTTAACAATGTATTTGAAATTAAACACCTTTCAGCAAATATATCGATCTGAAGGAAAGCCCTCAGCTAATTGTATATGAATGAGAAAATCCAATTGAAACTAATCCACCTGGTTCTCGGAAGTGAAACAAGTTTCTGGAATTCAAACTTTATAATATATATATTGAAATGCAGACAGGGAAAAAGCAAGGTTAAAAAATGAACGCTCTAAATTTGCTTTGAAAATAAAACAAAATTATGTTTGAAAACATAATCTCGTTAGATTAGAAAAGAGATTAATGACTTCCTTCTGAATATTATGTATTAGTATTGTAAGAGTACAAAGCTAATATGTGTGTTGAATATATGGTTATAGTTTCAAGTGCGTTTTATTATTCAACACCGCACACTTTATATCCTTTATTCAAAGACACTTTTTCAATGTGTCATGACAAATTGCATTGTTTGCAATTTAGCATCAATCAAAAATTATGAAAATAATTTCAATATTTACTGGCAGGAATTATTGTTTTACAATTTATTTTAATTGTTGTTTTTCAATTATATAATAAACGATGCGTTTATGGGCAACACATTTATTTATTTATTTTTATTTTAAATTTATTTAAAATTGTTAATTTTAATTTGATTATGGTTCTAGAGTTCTTTCAAAATTCAATCCTATTTTTCTTGAAATAATAAAATTATTCAAAACTTCAATCATTTTATTTTATTCAATTCTAAATAAATTCTTATTAAAAAGTTCTATTGACAACTCAATTATTTAAATACAAAAATTAATAATTTATTGAATAATTGAATATTTCTTAAATTTCAATTCTTATAAAGAACTTTATCAACATTTTTTAAAATAATTGAATTATTAAATTTTGCAAAGAATTTTATTAAAATTCCTGCAAATAATTGAATTTGCAAAGAATTTTAATAAAATTCCTGAAAATAATTGAATTTTTGCGAAGAATTTTATTAATAAAATTTTTGAAAATAATTGAATTTTTGCGACGAATTTTATTACTTTTGAAAATAATTGAATTCTTGTTATGAATTTTGATTTTTTTCAATTTTTTTTTTAAATTTTAGCCAAAATTTCAATCCTACCTTTAGAAATAATTAAACTCTTCTCCGAAATTCAATTATTTTCAAAAATTTTAATGAAATTTTTGGCAAAATTCAATTATTTGCAGGAATTTTAATAAAATTCTTTGCAAAATTTAATTATTTTCATGAACAACTAACATTTATAACACAGATTCAATTATTTTCAAAAGTAATAAAATTGTTGGCAAAATTTCAATTATTTTCAAAAATTTGAAATTCCAAAAAATTCAATTATTTTTAGGAATTTGAATAAAATTCTTTACAAAATTCAATTCTATCCACAAATAACCAAATGTCATCAGAAGAATTCAATTATTTTTAAATGTATTAGAAAAAATTTCTGAAAAAATAATTGAATTTCCAGAAAGAATTTCATTATTTAAAAAAAAAAATAATTGAATTCTGTTAAAAATAATTGAACTTCTGAAAAGAATGTTATTATTTATAAAAGTAATTGAATTCTTGAGACAAATTTTAATAAAATTATTTAAATAATTGATTTTTCTTGAAAAATTTTATGAAATTTGTATTTCCTCCTTTTTAAACAATTTTTGAAAATAATAAAATTTCTGCAGAATTTTATTACTTTCGAAAAAAAATTGAATTGCCAAAAAGAAATTTATTATTTCCGAAAATAATTGAATTATTGCGAAGAAATTTTTTAAAAATTTGTAAATAATTGAATTCCAGTGAAATTTTTATTATTTGTGAAAATAATTAATTATGTTTGTGTAGAATTTTCTAAAATTTGTTTTTTTAAATAATCGGTTTCTTTTGGTAATTTTTAGTAAAATTGTAGATATTGCAATTAAAAATGAATTTCAATTATTTCTAAAAATTCATGCCATAATATTTTTAATATTCAATTATTATCTAAAGTTTTAACTGAAATTCATTTTTAAATTATTAACAAAAATAATTAATTTTTTTGAAGAATTGAATGTTTCTTAAAATTCAATTTTATCAACAAATTTTTAAATAATTAAATTCTTTCGACGAATATTTTAATAACAATTTTAAGAATAATTTTGCATGTTTCGAAAAATAAAATTGAAATTTGGCATTGAGTTTTATTATTTATGAAAAATAATTGAATTCTTAGGAAGAATTTTACGAAAATCTATTTAAATAATTGATTTTTGTCGAAAAATATTAGAAAAATTCTGTTTTAACTTTTAAATAATTGAATTCGGGTAAAATTTTTTTTATTTATGAAAATAATTGAATGTATGCGAAGAATTTTATAAACATTTTTTTTAAATTATTCAATTCTTTTGGGAAGTTTTTTTTACTAAAATAGACAACGGTTGCTATGGCAACAATTTCCTTAGCAACGGTTGTTATGGTAACGGTTGCGGTAGCCTTGGTTGCTAGGGCAACGTTTTCGTTAGCAACGGTTGCTATGGTAACGATCTCGTTAGCAATGGTTGCTATGGTAACAATTTTCTTAAAACGGTTGCTATGGCAACAATTTTCTTAGCAACGGTTGCTAGGGCAACGATTTCGTTAGCAACGGTTGCTATTCGTTAGGATCAGTCGTTATGGTAACGATTACGATATTTTCATTAAATATGCATTTTATTGAATGAATAGAATAAAGAAAAAAAAATACAAGAGAATATAAATATTTGAAAATCACCATTTCTCTCCTGAGGATGGCCAATTGAGTGTCAAGGGTGGTTAGTTGCCTCGCAGGTGGCGAGGGTCTTGAGCTGGATTGTGTTACATTTGTCGGTGTTTTTGCGCTTCTTTGAGTCTTACTCGAGGATCTTGTCGGAGGTGGAGGTGGTTCACCTGTTTCTCCCCTTCCACTATTGAGATTGAATCCACTGAGACTACGTGGTAGAGGCGGTAATCCTTGCAAGGAAGACATCGCTATCCTCTCGAGTATACTGCAACAGAAATATATCGAGAAGGTTGCATTTCAGCTGATACCGTTATAATACACATTGATTCATTTTTCCCTCATCATGATTCATCATTCAGAATTGTATCATATTTTGCAAGAATTTTTTTTTTTATTTCGTAAAACTCTTCTATCAGTAAAAAATTTTATTTAAACCAAATTCATTTTTTTTTTTTTTTTTTGAGTGAAATATATACTCAGAGCCAAACTACAATGTTAAGTTAAAAGTATCAAATTGCAACGAATTGATACCAAAAAAGTGTATCAAATCATAAAGTCTCAATTTTCGGTGTATCATTTTAATCCCATTCGGTATTAATTTGATATACTCTTAAGAAAAATGGTTAGGTTATATGTTTGTTTTAAAGAAAAATTTTATTCGACATTAATAAAATATATACTTGAGCCAAATAAAATTTTAATTAAACTAAATAAACTTTATTTAAACCAAATAAAATTTATTTGAACGGAATAAAAATTTATTCAAATGAAATAAATTTTATTTGATGAAAATAAAATTTATTTAAACCAAACAAAATTTAGATAAACCAAATAAAATATTTATTTAAACCAAATAAAATTTATTTGAAACAAATAAAAAGTCTAGTTGGCTCTGAGTCAAATATTTCTATTCTCTGTTTGTAGTTTTATACCTTTAATTAAATCCGAAGACACTTTATTCAAAAATGAAATACGTAACAAATAATATAAAAAATAAATATAAAAATATGCATTTGATAAGGATTGCCGACGAAGTGCAATGTTCCGGCTTCCAAGAATCAAGACAGATTTATTATGATAATTGTATTATAATTAATGAGCGTATACTTATTATGCCGACATTGTCCCACTTTTCAGTAACGCCAATGAAATTTTGTTAAACCCTATAATTATTACTGGAATGTAATAATAATTATAAATTTACTATATTAATATGCATGAACAAATATAATTAACATAATTATTAATTAATATGTAATATAATAGTCATTCGGATTTTTTTCTTTTTTTCATAATTAGTAAATTAGAACTGCGATTTTTTTTTAAATGAGCAACAAATTTTTTATTTATTACAGAAATTAATTAAAATTCATTTTATGAAATGACAAATTTTTTTATTTATTACAGAAATTAATTGGAAATTCATTCAAAATTAAGTTTTATTTCTCTGAAAACTGGAAATAATTTTCAAAACATAGAAAAACAGTTTTAATAAATATCAAATTATTTGTAAAGATTAGAAAACAATTTTGGCAATGATATAAATTAGTAAACAATTTACAAAAATTGGAAAATTATTATTAGAAAGTAGAGAATCATTTTAGAAAATTAAAAAATATTTTATAACTATATGTTAATAATTATTTTTTTCATACTATTTTTAAAATGTACGTATAGAATGAAATTAAATCATTTTTTTCCAAGCTGAAAATTTTCGCCTTGAACTAAACGCACTTTAATGAGAGGAAAATATACTCATGAGTCATGAATATTGAGACAATTCACGTTAATAGTTTCTAAATTATAACTACTTAGATTTTGAAATCATTATTCTACAGTAGTATAAATTTTCATTTTATAAAGAAAAACAATTATTCATCTTTTGGATCTTATAGGATAAAATAAATGTATTTCTAATCTATTTTTTAATTTTGAGTTTTGATTAATATTTTTTTATTTTATTTTACTTTTTTTTTTTTTTTTGATTTATTAAAATTTTGTTTTAGGTGTTTTAAAAGAATATTATTGAATATTAAAATATAAAAAAATGGTTGCTTAAATAATTATGAGTCTTGCTTTACCTCGAGTCTTATGTAAGATGTAATCAGTTATGTGCAAGAAAATACTCAAAAAAAAAAAGAAAAAAAATTGAAATAAGTATAGAGCTCACTCGTGACTAATAAATGAGTATATTTTCCTTTATAGATCCTTACGATAGCAAAGATTTTAAAATAGTTTGTGTTTATCATTTTTAAATGCATGGTTGAATTTTATACCTTCTTGTTTCAGTCCGAAAATATTCAACTAGCAATTCCACTTTTTATATTAATTTTTCTCTCTTAGAAACTAGATTCTGTTCAACTTTACAAACACAAAAATATTTTACAAATTATTAATTTTTAATAATAATTAATAATAGTATTACTATAATAATACTAATAATGACTAAATATTAGTAAATAATTATTATTATATAGTTAACTAAAAGTTAATTACTTAAAAGTTCTTTACATATAATTTTTAATTGAATACTATATTATTAATAACACAGAAAAAATAAAATCTAAAACAGTTCTCAGTAAAATTCAGTAAAAATTGATTCGAAGTATTTTTCTTACAAACGATTTTAGTCAAAGTTGACTGAAAGTAAGATTTATTTTTTAGATTGAATAATACTAAAAATTAATTACTGAAATAATTATAGATACTAAAATAATTCTTTACTAATTACTATTAGTTATTATTTTTATTACTATTATTATTATATTAGTTATTGATTTTATGTAAAAAAAATGTACTAATATTACATTATTAATTATTAACATTAAAAAATTTGTATATTATAAATTAATGATTAATATACATGTGAAACAAAACAAAATAAATGCAATAAAAAAACCTTAACAAAAAGAGAAATCATTTAATGAATAACAAAATAAACATATTGTTATAAGGTAATTATTTCAAGGTAAGTCATTTTTTTCCTATGAAAATCCTTGAAAGTATAATTAGAATTTAATGTAAACGTGAATTAAAAATTATTTTCGAGGCTTAACCTTATGACCAAAATTAGGAATACAAAATATATGGATGAAAACATAATTATGTAATATAATTAATGTTAGTTTTCCCTGTGGGATTAAAAGTAATTGAAATAAATAAAAGAATAATACAATACTTTATGTTAATATATTATCATAAGTCAGTTTTATTATTATAATTATTATAACAACAATGATTATGATAATAATATTTTATTATATTACTATTAATCTTATACTGTTATAAATATGTGTGACGTTCTCCGAAGAAAGTTACTTTAGAAGCAAAATATTTTAGATTTTTCTTATATTTAATTCTTCATGAATACTCCCTTTTTGGGTTTTTTACAAATTTTGATCTCCCTCAAACAAAAAAAAAAAAAAAAAACAAAAAAAAATTGTAGGTTATGCTTCTATTTTGTACAATAAAAATATGCAAAGGAAATCAACTTTCAATATAGATAATTGATCATATAGTCTTCATTAAATCTGAAATAATTAATACATGTATTTTTTATCTACTTTTTAATTTTGAGTTTAATTTCGATTTTTAACGTATTTTTTTCTGTTATAATAATAATAATAAAAATAAAAATAATTAATTAGTTAATACATCATTCATGATGATGTATTAACATAAAGCATTATATTCTAAAAATTAATTTTAGTTTTACACATAAGTAAATAGAAACCTTTAGTTACGGTAAATATGACACAAAAATAATCTTAAAATATTTTGCTTCTGTATAACTTTCTTCAAAGGTAAATATTAATTTATTTATAATAACTAAAAATTTTACTGCCGTAAATTACCTCAACAGTTTTATTTGATTTTCATTTACACATCCGGATAAAATTAGAATTTAGAAAAGTAAGAAATTGCAAATCTAATTGTTTTTGTTTTCTCAATTCCTTGGGAAATTCAATTGAACCAGAAATTAAAGAAAATAACAGTCAAATCAATTTCCTCTGTATTTTGCAAAAAGCCATTATTCGATTTTATCACTTTTTTTTTAAATTAATAAAATACTTGATTAATACAAAAAACAGTTGAAATTTCAATAAACTGTTTTTTGTTTGATTATATTCTGTGAATTTAAATGAATTATTTAAATACAAAAATTAAATTTTTTCCCCCACAGAATGTAAACTTGCAGCAATATTGACAACATTGCCTCAATATTTTGAAACTTGCAGCAATATATTGTTAATGTTGCTGCAAATTTAAATACTGTGGGGGTTATAATAATTGTAACTGTCCATGTTCTTTTTTCAAGTTATTATTAATATTTTCAAAAAGTTATGATAAAGAAATTCTTCAAATTAATTTTTTTTAAATAATTAAAAAAATATTTTTTTTGAAGAAAATAACCAAATTTTTAAAGAATTTTAATTATAAATATGAACATGTTTTCCCAGAAATTTTATTAAGAATAATTCTAAGAAAATGAATTTAAAAAAATGTTTTATTTACTTTGTTCGAAGATAATTAAATTTTAAAAAATTATGATAAAACAATTCTAAGAATTAGTTTCTTATAAATATGAAATCAGGGAATTCAGGGAAATGTAAGGGAAAGTAAAATTGGTCAGGGAAATCAGGGAAAAGTCAGGGAATTTTAGTAGAAGTAATGGAAAAAATTGAATTTTGATGCTTTTTTTTGTTTGCCTCGTAAACTATGAAATTACAACGAATTTTAATACAAAACCTTAAATTCTTTCTATTTCAGACAATAGTTTATTTTTAAATAACTTAATTTTACAAGAACTATAATAAAATTATGACTTATAAATTATTTAATGAATAATTTTTACAATTTTCATAAATACTAGATTGATAAAAAAATTTTACAAAAATGGAATTTTGGAAAAGTTACAAATAATTTCAGAAATTCAATTATATTCAAAAAAAAAATTCTGGTCATTTCAATTATCTTTAAAAATAATAAAATTCTTCTCCAAAATTAAATTATGTTAAAACATTTTTTAAAAATTCTCGTCAAAATTTCAATTATCCTTATAAGTAATACAATTCTTCTTCGAAATTCAATTATTTTTAAATACTTTAATAAAATTCTTGGCAAAATTTCACAGAAATTCAATAATTTACAAAATTTTTAATAAATTTCTTCGAATTAAATCAATTATTTTTAGAAATAATAAAATTTTCACAGAAATTCAATTATTTAATATAAAAAATTTCAAAAAGTTTTCCAAAAAATATCAATTATTTAAAAAGAATTTTATAAAATTCGTCGCAAGAATTCAAGTATTTAAAAAAAAGCTAACAAAGTTCTTTTCAAGAATTACAATTATTTTTAGAAATAGTAAAATTCTTCACCAAAATTCAATTATTTTTATAAACTTGAATAAAATTCGTTGGAAGAATTAAATTATTTTCAAAAGTAATAAAATTCCTCGCAGAAATTCAATTATGTTCAAAAATTAAAAAAAAAAATTCTTGTCAAAAATTTCAATTATCTTTATAAATAATAAAATTCTTTAATATTCAATTATTTAAAAAAATTTTTTTAAAAATTCTCGTCAAAATTTCAGTTATTGTTATAAATAATAAATTCTTCTTCAAAATTCAATTATTTTTAAAAATTTTAATGAAATTCTCCACAAACTTTCACAGGATTTTAGTAATTTATAAAATTTTTAATAAATTTCTTTGAAATAATTCAATTATTTTCATAAATAATAAAATTTCCACATGAGTTCAATTATTTTATATACAAAATTTCATCAAATTTGTCGAATAATATCAATTATTTAAAAAGATTTTTACAAAATTCGTCGCATGAATTCAATTATTTAAAAAAAAAATTTACCAAAGTTCTTATCAAGAATTCATTTATTTTTATAAATAATAAAATTCTTCACCGAAATTCAATTATTTTAGAAATATTTTAATAACATTTTTGGGAACATTTTTAATTATTTTCATAAATAAGAAAACTCATCGCAGGATTTTAATTAATTTTTTATACAATATTTTAATTAAATTCCTCGAAAAATGTAATTATTATTAAAAATGTTATTAAAATATTTCAAAGGAATTTAATTATTTAAAAAGTTGTTAATAAAATTCTTTATGAGAATTCAATTTTAACAAACATTTAATTATTCAATAAATTATTTATTTTTTAATTTAAATAATTAAATTCTTCTAGAATTTTCTAATAAATATTGATTAAAAAAATGAATTACCGAATAATCGATTTATTATTTATGAAAATAATTGAATTATTGTAACGACTTTTATTACAATTTTTTCAAATAATTAAATTTTTTTTAGAAAATTTACTACTTTTAAAAATAATTGAATTCTTGCGAAGGATTTTATTAGGATTTTTGTAAATAATTAAATTTTTTTTTGAAAGATTTCATGGTTATTTAAATTATAACAAAACGTGAAGAAGGAGATCACTCCGAGTCGAAGATCTCCTTCTTTATGTTTTGTTATAATATTCTTATAAATTGTTGAATTTCAAAAAGGTTTGAATTCGAATGTTTTGAAGAATTTTAATTCCTACGGAAAAATAATAATGATTAAATATTTATTTAAAAAAGAAGTTTTTGATGTTTTCGAATAATTTTACTTTTTGATGAAATTTGTAAATAAATGCAATAGAACATTTTTTTGAGTATCTAATAATTTTTAGAGTGAATCAGAATATTCTTTAGGGTCAGGGAAAAAGTGAGAATTTTGTCTGGAAATCAGGGAAAAATAAAATTAAATATTTGTGGCAACCCTGATAGTGAAACTTGCACCAAATTTTGGTTTTTTTGTTGGTTCTTACGTGTTTTGTTTTCTAAAGGTCATGTTATTCAGTGCCAGTGGTCACGTGTCCCGTATAGTTTACTACAGCAACACGTGACCACTGAATATGTCCTTAAAAAAAATTTGTATATGTGTCTAATTTTCTACTCAATTAGGTAATTCTTTTTGTCCATTGACCCTTTTTTTAGTTCTTTTAGCCTTTTTTTCAAAGAGAACAAAAACAAATTTAAGACTATAACCTAAAAGGCTCTTTTTAGTTTCAACTTACGTTTAACATTAAAGTTCAAAAGGAAACTATTTCGATTCCTTAAATCATGACCTAGTAGAATCTAGATCACCCAGTAAACACAAAATAACAAATTATAATATCGCCATAGCTCCCCGTGAAAGTTGCCACTCGAAATGAAAATTTGCGTCGCCCCTTGACCATTAAAGACACACGTCACGTCCCTTCAAATCGCCGCTCTCCTTTGTCGCGTGGCGAAAGTCGTTTATACGGTGCAAACACCGAGTTATATTTATATACACGTTGTATCATATACCTGCCTTGTATTTATATATCTGTGTATGTTAGTACCTGGAAAAATCGAGGTCACCGAACTCCACCTCGTCCTCGAGGTGGGCGAATCCGTTGACACGATCCGTGGCTTCATCGTCTCCTGACAGTGTAATCTGCGTCGATGAGTAACGGACCCCAGCCTCCAACCAATCCTGATGATGTATATTATCACCGTCTTCATTAAAAACAACAAATTTTCTCTCCGGCTCATCGTCAACAATCACAACTGTCGCTCCTCCATCATCACTCAAAATAGAATTATTCGTTAGCGAATTATCGGACGATAGTCTTTGTCTTGGTTTTAGGGGTAATCTGGGTCTGTTGTTGTCATCAACTAAAGGAGGATTTTGTCTGGACGGTATCGGCGGTTTTGGAAAATTTGTTCTTTCTAGAGGTTTTGGAGCACGGGCAAGTTTTTGGGGACGTTCTCTGGGGAGGAGATTTTGTTTTTGGGTTCTTAATCGGGCTCGTGATGGGTTTAGTTGTATGTCAGCTAAACGGATTTCCCTTGGGTCGTGTCCATGTTTTTCTAAATTCTTCAGTCGACATTCCTCAACGAGTTCGTAGATCTCGTTCTCGAGGAGGCTCTCAACACTTGGGCGTCGACTCTGCGGAATCGGTGATGACGATTCAACACTCTCCTGATCGGAATTTATTTCCTCAGGAGAAATTTTCTCTTGGATTTCTGGTTTCTCGTTCTTTGGACTTTTTGCTGTTTCTGTGACTTTTGGCGAAGAGTTTAAATCATCTGGATGACATTCTTTTGTATCAGGATGGTTGGGGTACTCTTCGGCACTTTTTGATTCTTCGGTACTTTTCGTACCTTCCGTACTTTTCGATTCTTCTGCACTTTTCGTACCTTCGGCACTTATTGTACCTTCTGCACTTTTCGTACCTTCTGCACTTTTCGTACCTTCAGCACTTTTTGTACCTTCGGCACTTTTCGCTTCTTCGATATTTGTCAACTCTTCTAAAGATGGTTTTTGATTATTCGATTCGTAGACAATGGTCCGACCGGGCTGAAGATTAGATCGCCAGGGTTTGGTGTTGGGTGGAGGTGGTGCTTGCCTAGTGGGACAAGGAGGTCTGGGTGACCGTTTCAAGGCTTCGGCAACGACCTGTCGACTCGGCCTCGGCGGCACCGGAGGAGGATGAGGCCTCTGGGAGGTGGCGAGCTGCATTCCGTTGAGAAGCTTAATCTAATGGGTTCCTCCGCCTCCTAGAGGAGGCATAAACCTCTTTTTTTCTCTCCACGTCTCGAAACTTGAATCTTCTTTGAACTAAACACTATCACTGACGATGATTCACTACATTATCACCATATTAGTTATCCTTATCAAAATCAAGGTATTAGGCCTCGATACCATTATCACAATATACTAACTTTTCCCTCTAGAAGAAACTTTAGTTTTATTTCTTTGTTGAAACACGAAAAATGTCAAACTGCATACAGAACAAGCTGTTGCGCTCTCCTAAAGTGAATGGACAAATTCTTCTTAAGAATGAGAATGTTAAAAGGACTTTTTAATTTAGAAGGACTTTTTTAGAAGAATCCATTTTTGGTAAGCACTTGAAAATTGAATGTTGTGGTTTTGTTTTTTTTTTTGTTTCTTTTGTGAGAAGACTTAAAGTGGAACGCGATTGTAAATGTGTTTCTCGTTCTCATTGGAGAGGCCGACTTGAACTGACTACAATCCCAGCAAACATCCTTCGACTTGGAGAGACCACGTGACTGTTGAGCTCGCGTTCTCGGGCATCAGGTAGTCGCCAGTCGCCACGGAGTGTGTTTCTCATTCCGGGATAGACGTGTATGTAGGTGTGGGTGTAGGTGTGTACATATCGCAGTCAGCAGTATCGTCGTAGTATCGCGTGAGAGAGTAAAGTCGATGGAGGAGTGGAGTGGAAGGGTCCCATTAGGTATATCCCCTGCCTGCCTTCACTCCCCATTCTGGCTTTTACGTTCACCAGGTTCGTGTCGTGACACCAGTGAACCCCGTTTGCCCCGTTTCATATATATTACTATTATTTCAAAAAAAAAAAAAAAAAAAATGGGTCTCTAATAAATTATATATACCTGAAACGAAACGATCTTATATTGAATTTATCATATTTATGTCGTAATTGTAAAAAAAATTGTCTGAATGTTTTATCATAAGCTGAGACAAATTTTTTTTTTAATCCAAAAATAAGTAACCAGCCAAACAAAAAGGTTAAATAATACGTTTAATACCTAATAAAAAATATGTTTAATTCAATCATAAAATACGTTTAATTTATTAAACGTATTTTATGATTGAATTAAACGTATTTTTTATTGAATCAAACTTCTTTTTTTAATAATTGAATGCTATTCTTAAAATTGAATTCTCATAAAGGATTTTATTGATAAATTTTAAAACCAATAAATTCTGATGAATTTTGATGAATTTTAATAAAAAATTTTAAGAATAATTACATTTTTCCAAAAATAATTGAAATTCAGCGAAAAGTTTTATTATAATTATAAAAAATAATTGAATTCCTAAAAATTCTTACGAAATTTTTATTATTCATATGAAAATAATTAAATGTTTTCATAGAATTTAAAAAAAAAAAAATTTCTGAATAATTGAATTCTTTTGGTAATTATTATTAAAATTTCACTACATTTATAGAGATAATTGAAATTTTGAAGAGAATTTTTAAACAATTTTTGAAAATAATTGAATTTCTGCAATAGAAAAATTCTTTTCTAAAATTCAACTATTTTCAAAAATTTCAATAAAATTCTTGGCAAAATTAAATTATTTTCAGGAATTTTAATCAAATTCTTTGCAAAATTTAATTATTTGCAAGAATTTTAATAAAATTCTTTGCAAAATTCAATTATTTGCAAGAATTTTAATAAAATTCAATGCAAAATTCAATTATTTTCATAAATAACCAAAATTCATCACGAGAATTCAATTATTTTCAAAAGTAATGAAATTCTTCACAATAATTCAATTATGTTAAAAAATTATCAAAAATAACAACATTTTTTCCGAAATCCAATTATTTTCAAAAATTTCAATAATAATAAATTTTAATAATTGATAATAAAAAGAATTTCATTATCTTTGAAAATAATTGAATTCTTGAATGAATTTTGGTTATTTATGAAAATAATTGAATTTTGCAAAGAATTTTATTAAAATTCCTGCAAATAATTCAATTTGTAAAGAATTTAATTAAAATTCCTGAAAATAATTGAATTTGGCAAGAATTGTTATTAAAACTTTTGAAAATAATTGAATTTCGGGAAAAAATTTTGTTATTTTTGAAGATAATTGAATTTTTGCCAAGAATTTTATTAAAATTTTTGAACATAATTGAATTTCCCAAGAATTTTATTAAAACTTTTGAAAATAATGGAATTTCGGGAAAGAATTTTGTTATTTTTGAAGATAATTGAAATTTTGCAAAGAATTTTATTAAAATTCCTGTAAATAATTAAATTTTTCAAAGAAGTTTTTTAAAATTCCTGAAAATAATAAATTTTGCCAAGAATTTTATTAAAATTTTTGAAAATAATTGAATTTCGGAAAATTTTTTTGTTATTTTTGAAAATAATTGTAATTTTGCCAAGAATTTTATTAAAATTTTTGAACATAATTGAATTTTTGCGGAGAATTTTATTACTTTTGAAAATAATTGAATTCTTGTGATGAATTTTGGTTATTTATGAAAATAATTGAATTTTGTAAAGAATTTTATTAAAATTCCTGGAAATAATTGAATTTTGCAAAATATATAATAAATATATAAAATTAAATATATATTAAAAAAAAAAAAATTTTTAAATAAATATATATATGTTGAACTAATTTTAGAAGAATTTGAATTATTAAAAATTTTTCAATAATCGAAATTCTTTAAAATTTTTAATTAAATTCATTAAATATTCATTCTCGAGAAATATATTGCAAAATTCAGAATTATGAATCAACGCAACGATGGAAATTTTCGTCGCATAAACCAAAGCAAATCGTTTAAAAAATTAAATAAATAATATTTAAAATATTACAAACTATACATTCGCGTAAAATGAATGATTCATAAATTTTAGAGAATTTTCTTTCTTCTTCTGCTTGAAAATTGCGTCTTTTTTCGTTTGTATTACAAATTTCGAGCGATTCAGAATAAAAATAAAACTCAACAAAATAACTTTTTTTTTCTTATTGAATTGTAAACAATAAAATATGAAAAAAAAAGGTTTTTTCGAACATTTTTCAAATATTTTTTTCCCCTCCCAGACGAATAAATTTTTATTAATCTCTTCTATTCTTTTTATCATTGAAAGGAATTCCGTAATGTGAATACCGTCCTTGGAAATTTTGCTTCACTTATCTCTGTTTGCATAACTGAGTCACTCGTGATATTTTCTCTTTCTTATCTATAATTCTCTAAAAACCTTTAAAATTGGATTTTATTTTTGCAAAAGTACAAATGAAAAATGTTACAATGTATTAGAATGATAATATCAAAGTAAAGAGCATGAAAAGTGAAGTAAATTGATGGTTTTAGCAAGTGATGTAAATTTTTTTTTCCTATAGAAACATTGTCATTACAAGCGAGCATGACGCTGCGATATGTAATAACATCATAAAGAATGTATCATTTTATTAAGTATAAATGATAAAGTATAGACATTAATTTCTCTAAACATTGCATAACATTGTGAATTATTATACAAAAGTGAATAACAACTTGTAATAAAAGAAACTTTGATGTCATTTTTCTTCTTCTTACTTTACTTCTTAAAAAAATTATTTTTCGGAATTATAAATAAATATACAAATGAATACAATAACATAAAAAATTTTTTAAGAATGCCAAATTTTAACTAGATTGGAAGAATATGAATTAAATGAAATAAAATCGTTATGATAAAATATTAAATTTAGTAGAAATTAAATTAGTAATTAATACATTAAAAGAATCATAATAATTATAATAGTAAAAAAAAATAATAATTAAATATGTCTGACTTTTATTTTATTTGTACTACTGAAAAGAAATTATTAATAATAATATTAATAATATAATAATAATAATTAAAAACGTCTGACTAAAAATGTCTTTGAACTAACTGAAAAGATATTCTTAATAATATTAATAATAATTAAAAACGTCTGACTAATAAATTACTTTTACTACTGAAAAGATGTTGTTAACAATATTAATAATAATTTTAAAATTGATAAAAATAATTAAAAACGTCTGACTAATAATTTACTTGTACTACTGAAAAAATATTGTTAATAATATTATTAATAATCTTAATATTAATAATTATTAAAAACGTCTGACTAACAATTTATTTGTACTACTGGAAAGATATTCTTAATAATAATAATCTGAATATTAATAATAATTAAAAAGGTCTGACTAATACATTACTTTTACTACTGAAAAATATTGTTAATAATATTCATAACAACCTTAATATTAATAATAATTCAAAACGTCTAACTAATACATTACTTTTAATACTGAAGAGATGTTGTTAGTAATATTAATAATAATTTTAAAATTTATAATAATAATTAAAAACGTCTGACTAATAATTTACTTGTACTACTGAAAAAATATTGTTAATAATATTAGTAATAATCTTAATATTAACAATGATTAAAAACGTCTGACTGACAATTTATTTGTACTACTGAAAAGATATTGTTAATAATATTAATAATAATCAAAAACGTCTGACTAATAATTTATTTGTACTACTGAAAATATAATATAAACAGTAATAATAATAATATAAATATTAATAACGACAATGATAATAACAATAATAATATTAATAATAATAAAAAGAGAAAATTTTTAAAAATGAAAATAAATGACTAAATTTATCTTCTTAGAGAAAATAAATTTCTCGTTCTGAATAGAAAATTTGTTTTTACTATTATAAATATAATAACGAGCAAGTGAATAAACAGTAGTTATGAGTAATTGACAATTTCAAGAAATGTTTGAACTGAATGACAAAGACGAATGTTTTTGACGTAATGGAAAAATAAAAATCGTTTCAAGTCTATTAATTTATACATTAAACTGCGTGACACTTTTATTTTCTAGACTCAAATATAATAATTGTTTTACCTATCAAAGAATATTCGTATTCGTTAAAATAATAACTATTGTTTAAAAATAATTAAAAATTTTTGAATCTTCTCAGAAATTCAAGTATTTTCAAAAATCTTTTTAAAATTTTTGTCAAAATTTTTAATTAAAATTATGAAAGAAACTCCATTATTTAAAAAAAAAATTCAAAGAAATTCTTCAAAAAGAATTTAATTTGGAATTTTCAAAATTTTAACAAAATTTTTGCCGAGAATTTAATTACATTAATTTTAAAATTGAAAATATTTAAAAACAGGCATCGAATCGACTTTAAAAATACTTTGTAAAAATTACAACTGTAGTCCTTTCAAAATTCAATTATTTTCAACAATTATTTACTAAATTTCATCTCTAAATCAATTATTTAAATACAAAAATTCAATTTTCTATAATTGTTTATTTAAAAAATTATTAAGGTATAATATTTTCAAAAAATTGTAATAAAGAAATTGTAAAAATTAATTTTTTAAAAATATTTTAAACTAATTTTTGAAAGATAATAGTGTTTTAATTAAAATTCTTAAAAAAAATTCCTATAACTTATAGAAACCCGATAAATTTTTTTGTTTAATTTTACTTAAAAATTTTAAACATAATTGTGTTCTTCAAAATTTTTTAAATAATTCTAAAAAATTTTAATGTGCGTCCCTGAATTTTTTGAAATATGTAAGTAAAAATATATTGAAATATTTAAAAAATTTTTAAATTAGAATAGAAGAATTTTTTTTTCTAAAACATTTTTTAATATAGTTTTTCATTAATTTTCATTTTAAAATTTACACTTGAAGATTTTTCATATAAAATTTTTGAGAATTTAATTATTTTAAAAATTTGCAATTAAAATTCTTCAAAAGTTGATTTTCAAAAATTTTAATAAAATACTTTTAAAAAATAAACTTTGTTATACAATCAACAAAAAATTACTTTTGAATTAAATATTAATCATTTTGATTCAATTCATAATAAGTTTGATTCAATAAAAATTTAATTGAATTATAAAATATGTTGAATTTAAAACAATTTTTTTTTGTTGATTACATATTTTTGGATTTAAAAAAAATTTTTTTTTCAGTGTCGAGTTTAGTTTCGTGTTGTCAGACTTTGTTTACGATTTGATCTTCTATTCTTTATGGTAAAGAAGTAAAGTATAATAGTAAAGTAGTGAGGTATAGTTCTTGTCTAGTAGTTATAGTATAGTAATTCTTTGTTTTGATCAGTAAATTGTTTTCTGCACTTTTAGAGATTCAAAATTATCTGGTTTCATCGTACTTTTCTTCGTAATTTTCATTTATCAATAGTTTTCATTTTTCTTCTTTATAATGTTTGTTTCTTCATTTTTTTATCCCTTGACACTTATTAGTAGAGTTACTTATTCAGTATAGTTATAATTTAAAATAAAAAGTTTTTTTTCAATAAAAAAATATTAAATAAAAAAATATATGAAAATAACCTAATAATATGTGTCTTACCACTTGTGTTGCGTGCTGACACCTGGAGGATGTTATTACAGTCAACTACTCCTTGAATTTCCACTCTTGACGGCACATTGGACAAAGATGACTCGCTTGTTGAGAATGTAACCACTTCATAATGCAATGAATATGAAAACAATGTGAGCACTGACCCCAAACTGAAATATTTAATAGAAAAAATTGTTTTAACTTGTTCGAAAATCTAAATTTTAAAGAAATAAAGTTTTGACGCGTTTTTGGACCCGGCGACCGGCAGACGCGATGCAACTTTCCTCCTTCTCCCTATGCACACGGATACATGTTAACATTTAGGTATTTGCCTCTATCTGTGTATTGAAGACGAGGGGAGGTCAAAAACAATCCACACACTATCGAGGGGTTGAATCGATATTTTACTTTCATTTGCGCAGATGCAACTTTCATTCAGGCTATTGTGCCCCACAAAGGGGTTTTTGATTTCACTCCCAAATAAAGGAAAATTCATGTTTTTCGTTCTTTTGTGTACGAGAAAAAACTCCCTTAATATTGTCAAAATAAATCCCCCCTCAGGAAAAAAGTTTTTGTTATTCAATTAGATTTTTGAATTCAGGTCAACGAAAGGGACAAAGAACTATAAACAAAAAAAAAAAAAAATAAAATTATGCTAAGAGTAAAGAAATTATTACTTTTCTTAGAAAAATAAAAGACCAATAAAAAAAATTTAGATAGAAAAAGAAAATTTCGATTTTAAAAAATATTCATAATTACCTAAAGGACAATCGTCGCCGGGAACTTTGCAATCTGGACAACTTGCATCGAATGGCATTCGACAAATACCGCAATTATCATCGTTGGCAATCCATCGCCAAGTTGCAACTCCAGTCCAACCTGAAAAAAGAAAAAAAATATTAATAAAAAACTATATTAAAATGATTCATTTCTATATTAAAATAATTCATTTCTATATTAAAATGAAAAAAAAAGTTTGAAAATTAGAATCAAAATAATGTATTTTGAGGTTAGGTTATAAACCGCTTTTTTTTGTCTCGTTAACTATTCTTTTAAAAAGAAAACTAAAAACTGCATTGAAGTGACAATAAATCCTAGACATTCCGGTATTTAAAAATATTGTATTTATTTTTAATTAAAAGAAACGAAACAAAGAACCGGATATATAAAGTAAACAAAGCACTTACTGTTAATTGTCACTTTCATCCTGTAGTTCTTGTTCGTCTTGCTTGTGGAGAATTTTAATCACATTAGGCACAAACTTCACTGAATTCAATTTATTATCAAAGTTTATAAAATTATCAATTAAAAACAAAGAGAATAAAGAAATATTTCAAATAAAAAATCCTTCCGAGAAAAAACACAGTTGTTGGAAAACGTGTTGAGAGAGAACGATGACCAACAGATGTTATTGAAATCAGCGCCGCCTTGTGGGAAAAAAAGAAAATGTCTTCTTACTTTAAATTTCTTTAAATTTATAACAATCTCTAAATTTTAGGATCTAAATTCAACAATGATAATTCTCACTTAAAAAATATGAGGTCGATATTTATAAAAATAATTTTCTTGCGAAGAATTATAAATTTTTTTTTTTAAATTGATTTCTATCCACTAATTTTATGCGAATTCTAGTTTAAATAATTGAATTCCTGAGAAATGTTTATTATTCATGAAAAGAATTGAATTCTTATGAAGATTTTTACAAAAAATTGTTTAAATAATTGAATTCTGTTTGGAAATTTTATAAAAATAGTAGATATTGAAAATCATTGAATTGCAAAAAGTTTTTAAAAATTAGTAAATTTTACAAAGAATTATATTAAAATTTTTGAAAATAATTAATAATAATAATAATAATAATTAATAATATCTGTGTTAATAACAATTAAAAACGTCTGACTAATAAATTACTTGTACTACTGAAAATACGTTGTTCATAATATTAATAATAATCTTAATATTAATAATTAACAACGTATAACTAACAATTTATTTGTACTACTGAAAAGATATTCTAAATAATATTAATAATGATTAAAAACGTCTGACTAATAATTTACTTGTACTACTGAAAAAATATTGTTAATAATATTGATAATAATATTAATATTAATTATTAACAACGTCTGACAAATAATTTACTTGTAGTACTGAAAAAATTTTGATAATAATATTAATAATAATTAAAAACGTCTGACTAATACATTACTTTTACTACTGAAAAATGTTGTTAAAAATATTAATAATAATTAATAACGTCTGACTAAGACATTACTTTTACTACTGAAAAGATGTTGTTAAAAATATTAATAATAATTAATAACGTCTGACTAAGACATTACTTCTACTACTGAAAAGATGTTGTTAATAATATTAATAATAATTTTAAAATTGATAAAAACAATTAAAAACGTCTGACTAATAATTTACTTGTACTACTGAATTTTATTAAAATTTTCAAAAATAATTCTAATTCCTGACAAAAATTTTAATAAAATTCCTGAAAATAATTTAATTTTTCAAAAAACTTTATTAAATTATTTAAAAAGAATTGAAGTTCTGTAACAAATTTTGTTATTTTTGAAAATTATTTAGTTCTTCATATGAATTTTATAAACATTGTTTTAAATAATTAAGTTTTTTTTGGAAATTTAATAAAAATATTATCAAAATTTTTATTTTAAAACCTTGAAGTCTTGTGGCAAATTTTATTTGTGAAAATAATTGAATTTTTCAAATTTTTTAAAATAATTGAATTTTCAAGAAAAAATTTATTATTTTTAAAAATAATTGAATTCTTGTGTGGAATTTTGTTAGTTTTGAAAATTAATGAATTTTGCAAAGAATTTTATTAAAATGCTTCAAAATAATTGAATTTTTGGGGAACAATTTTGTTATTTATCTTTAATAATTGAATTATTTCGAAGAATTATTTACGTAAATATAATTGAATTCTTCTAAAGAATTTAAAAAAAAACATTTTTTTAAGTAATTGAATTACTGCGAAAAATTTTATTAAAATCTTTAAAAAGAATTGAATTTCTGTAAAATATGTTTGTTATTTTTGAAAATAATTGAATTCCTTATATGAATTTTCATAAACATTGTTTTAAATAATTAATTTTTTTTTCAAAAGTAATAAATATTATAAAAATTTTATTTTAAATAATGGAATTCTTCTGGAAAACTTTATTTGTGAAAATATTTTAATTTTTCGATTAATTAATTTAAAATAGTATTTAAAATAATTGCAATTCTTCGATGAATTTTATTATTTATGAAAATAATTGAATTCTTGCTTATAGAATTTTATCAAACATTTTTTTAAGAAATTGAATTTCCATGAAAAATATGATTAATAGTGAAAGTAATTGAATTGTGAAGAATTGTATAAAAATTTTGTTAAATAATTGATTTATTCGAAATTTTTTTGAAAATGATATTCTCAATTAATTAAAATGAAAATAATTGAATTTTGGATCGTATTTTATCAATTTTTTTTAAATAATTGAATGCTTTTGCAAAAATTTTATGAAAATAATTGAATTTCGAATATTTTTTGAAAATAATTGAATCGTTCTAAAGAATTTGATTATAATTTTTGAAAATAATTGAATTTTGGAGAAGAATTTTATTATTTATAATAATAATTGAAAATTCGACAAGAATTTTCAAAAATTTTTTAGCATAATTGATGTAGATGAGTACGAAGCTTGTAAACGTAATAAATATTAACAAAATTGGGTCAATTTAAACAAATGTCCGCGCAGATTTTTTTTTTTTTTGTTTCAAGGGGTAAAAAAAATATTTTCGACAAACAATAAACCTGGGAATTTCCCCTACTTTGAAATTCTCTCGAATTTTCCCCGTATGACGAATCAGCTCCCCAGAAAAGAGAAATGTACCTACTGCGCAGAAAAAAAGCAAACGACAACGACGTTTTAGTTGTATACGTGACTTCGAACGTACTGCATGTTGTGAAGCGTTTTCTATAAAGACAAGAATATAAATTTTTAAATTTCCAGTATTTTTAATTTTTTTAATTCAACTTTCTTTCTCTTTTTTTTTGACCTTAAATTAAGTACAAATGAAATCCAAATTAAATTGGACTGATAAAGTGAATTTTTGTGAAGTGTAAAAGTGGAACCAGTGGGAACCTCTTTTAAAAAAGAGGTTAGAAAATGCTCTTGAGTAGCGGCGCGCCGCTCTCGAGTGTTTCATTTTCATCATCGACGATGTTATTCATCGAAATCCACAACGTGGTGCATTTAATCAAGTTGAAAAGTCGCACCACTAATTAAATCACAAATTCAGTGTTATTCAAAGTAAGATTTTTTTGTCTTAAAAAATAATGAAAATTTGAAAATAAAATTTTAATTTTACCATTTAAAAACACCTGCCAAAAAAGACATGGCGGGTTTTAGAGATGAGGACAAGGCTCTTTTTCCACTGCAAAGTATATCGTCGATTGTACAAATTTTTCAAAATCAATTGGAAAATAGCTCGGAGCCTGATCTTGCATTACTTTCTATTCTGGTTGGTGCGGTTGAAAATTCATTAACCTGCAATCGTACATTTACATCGCAAGACTCGATTGTTTATGATGAGCCAAAATTGCCAACTGTGGAATTTCACATTGCCGAGGCATTATATGCAAAATTTCAGGCGGTCATTAAAGGTGCTGTTGATTTAACGGTTTTTGATACAAAATATGCAACAAGAGAATTGGTTAAGAAAGTGTCAGACGTTATATGGAATTCGTTGACGAGAAGCTACTACAAGGACAGAGCACATCTTCAGAGTCTTTATAGTTATTTGACGGCGAATAAACTCGATTGTTTTGGAGTTGCTTTTGCTGTTGTTGCAGGATGTCAGGTATTGGGTTTTAAGGACGTGCATTTGGCAATGTCGGAGGATCATGCATGGGTCGTCTACGGGGAGGATGGTAACGAAACAGCTGAAGTCACCTGGCATGGTAAGTTTACATTTTTACAACTCAAGAATTTTTTAAATAGCGAAAAAATATTCTTAATTGAGGCTCCGGATCTTAAAAGGGCACTTGCAGCATTGATTTAAAAAAAATGGTAAAAGTGCCCTTTTAAGATCCAGAGCCTCAATTCTAATGGTTAAGCATGATTTTTCGATAATCAAATATTAAGTATTTAAAATTTTTCTGGCCTAAACATCTTATAAGATGTTTTTAGTCACTTTTAAGATACTGAATATAACTTAAGTTTTAAGTAACTTTGTAGTCACTTAAAGTTTGTTAAAAACATCAAGTTTAAAACATCTTATAAGATATTTAAACCAGAGATATCTTAATATAACATATTTAGACCAGAGACATTTTAATCAGGGCTCAAAACAGTGAAAGTATTTAAAAATACTAAAATACGGACTTTACGGACCGAAAATTAAAAATTAGGAACCAATTACTGGCAGAAAATAATATAACCAGTTCGAGTCAAATAAGAGAATATTTTACTTTAAACTATAAATTAAATTTTTTCATAACTATAAAATATGAAGATATCGATCAATCCAAGACTTCAATTACTCGGAGTAATCAATTTTTTGTATTATTAAAATAATTAAATGTTTGCGTAGAATTTTATTAAAAATTGTTTTTAAATAATTGAATTCTTTTGGAAATTTTCATTAAAATAGTAGACATTGAAAATGATATTGAATTTATAAAATTTTTTGAAAATAATTGAAATTTTGACAACAAAATACCAATAATACCGATAAATGAAAATTAAGAAGAAAAGTACGATGAAACCAGATAATTTTGAATCTCTAAAAGTACAGAAAACAATTTACTAATCAAAACAAAGAAATAAGATTACTATACTATAACTACTACACAAGAACTATACTTCACCACTTTACTATTATACTTTACTTCTTTACCATAAAGAATAGAAGATCAAATCGTAAACAAACTCTGACAACACGAAAGTAAACTCAACACTGAGAAAAAATATTTTTTTAATCCAAAAAGATGCAGTCAACAAAAAAAAATATGTTTTGAATTCAACATATTTTATAATTCAATTAAATTTTTATCGAATCAAACTTATTATGTATTAAATCAAAATAATTATATTTAATTCAAAAATAATTTTTTTTTTTTGATTGTATAACAAAGTTTAAATTTTGAAAATTCCAATTAAATTCTTTTTGAAGAATTTCTTTGAATTTTTTTTTTAAATAATGGACTTTCTTTAATAAGTTTAATTAAAAATTTTGAAAATAATTGAAATTGAACATTTAATTATTATAATTGAATTTTCGTAATGATTTTTCGTTATTTATGAAAACAATTGAATTTTATTAAAGAAAGAAATTAAATTAATTAATTAATTTAATTAATTAATTAAGAAATTAAAGAATTTTATTAAAATTTCTGAAAATAATTGAATTTTGTCAAGAATTTTTATTAAAATTTTTGAAAATAATTGAATTCCAGTAAAGAACTTTATTATCAGAGAAAATAATAATTTAATTCTTACGAAGAATGTTATTATTTATGAAAATAATTGAATTCTTGCGAAGAATTTTTGAAAATCAACTTTTGAAGAATTATAATTGCAAATTTTAAAAATAATTAAATTCTTAATAAATTTTAATGAAAAATCTTCAAGTGTTAATTTAAAAATGAAAATTAATGAAAAATTATATTAAAATATTTTAGAAAAAAGAAATTCTTAGAATTTTTTCATTCTAATTTAAAATTTTTTTAATTATTTCAATATATTTTTATTTACATAATTATTTCAAACAATTTAAATACACTTAAAAAAATAATTGAATTTCACAAAAGAATTTTGGTATTTTTGAAGATAATTGAAATTTTTGAACATAATTGGATTTTTTGCGAAGAATTTGATTACTTTTAAAAATAATTGAACTCTTGTTATAAATTTTTATTATTTATGCAAAAAATTGAATTTTGCTAAGAATTTTAATAAAATTCCTGAAGATATTTGAATTTTGCCAAGTATTTTAATATAATTCCTGAAAATAATTGAATTTTGCCAAGAATTTTATTAAAATTTTGAAAATAATTGAATTTTGCCAAGAATTTTATTAAAATTTTGAAAATAATTGAATTCCGGCTAAGAATTTTATTTCTTATTTATACCAAAAATTTTATTAAAATTTTTGAAAATAATAATCGAATTTTAATTATTTTTAATACAATTTAATGGAATTGCTCGAAAAATGTAATTTTTCTTTAAAAAAAACTTATTAAAATTCGTCAAAGAAATTCAATTATCTTAAAAAGTTTTGTTATAATTTATTTATTAGAATTTAAGTATTATTTTTGATTCATTTTTAATTAAATTTCTTGAAAGAATTAAATTAATTTCAAAAATTTTGTTACTAAAATTCTTTATTAGAATTGAATTTTAAGAAACATTGAATTATTCAAAAAATTATTTTTTTTTTGTATTTAAATAATTGAATTCTTGTAGAATTTTCTAATAAAAATTGATTTAAAGGAATAATTTAAATTCGTAAAACTGAATTCAATTATTTTCAAAAGTAATAAAATTCATCGTAAAAATTCAATTATATTCAAAAATATAAAAAAATTCTCGTCTAAGTTTCAATTAACTTTAAAAATAATTAAATTTTTCTCCAAAATTCAATTATTTTCAAAATTTTTCCTCAATTCAATTATTTTTAATATCTATTTTAATAAAATTTTTTGAAGGCATTCAATTATCTGAAAAAAAATTGATAAAATTCGACGAAATCATTTAATTATTTTCGTAAGCAATAAAAATTTTACAGGAATTCAATTATTTACAAATTGTTTACAAATTTCGTCGCAAATCAATTATTCTCATAAATATAAAAATTTTTACAGGATTTCAATTATTTTCGTAAATAACCAAATATTTATCATAAGAATTTAATTATTTTCAAAAGTAATAAAATTCTTAGCAGAAATTCGATTTTTTTCAAGAATTATTTAAAAATTCTCGTCAAAATTTCAATTATCTTTATAAATAGCAAAATTCTTTGTCGAAATTCAATTATATTCAAACATTTTTTCTTGATTCAATGATATTTAATATCCAAAATTTTAATAATAATTCCCAAAAGAATTCAATTATTTAGAAACATTTATTAAAATTCGTCAAAATAATTCAATTATTTAAAAATTTATTGATAAAAAGTTATGTATAAGAATTTAATTTTAATTCAAATATTCAATAAATTATTTATTTTTCTATTTAAATAATTGAATTCTAGTAGTATTTTCTACTAAAAATTGATTTTCATTTTATAAAAATGAATTTCAGTTCAAATTTTAGATAATAATTGAATATTAAAAGCAATATAGCGTGAATTTTTGAGAAGTAATGAAATATTGAAATTAATTTTTTTGAAGAAGTTGAATTAAATTTTTTTTTTATATTATTTGAAGTTTTTATTTTCGAATATATATATATTTAATTGAAGAATTTACGTATAATTAAAAATAGTAAAATTGAATATTGTAAACAAATGAATTTAAAGATTGTCAGAAAACTTTTTCGAAAATTATTAAAAATAATTAAAGAAGAATTTTAGTTAAAAATTCTAGAAAAAAAAGAACTTTTTCGAGAATTATTAAAAATAATTAAAGAAGAATTTTAGTTAAAAATTCTAGAAAATAATAATTGAATTGAAATGATGAAAATAATTTTGAAGAAGTTACAATAACAATATTCTTATAATATAAAATAATGATTTTATCACTCGGTTAACTTTAATGATTATAAAAAATGTAATTTATAGTTTTAAGTAAAATGTTCTCTTATTTGTCTCGAATTGGTTATATTTTTGTCAATAATAATTGGTCCGTAAATGGGTCTAATTTTTAATTTTTGGTCCGTAAAGTCCATATTATTTTGAAATACTTTGACTGAATCGAGCCCTGTGTGTATTCCTGAAAGTGGAACGTTTTAGGGCCCTTTCTTTCATATACGTTTTATGATATTAAAATTTGGAGCAAGCTGATTGCGTGAAGTAACATCTGCCTTCTTTGTTCTTAGGGAAAGGAAACGAAGACAAACGTGGACAGCCAGTGGAAGCAGGTGTGGCGTCTCGATCGTGGTTATATGTTAACGGCCAAGCTGTAATATGCAATCGAGCAATGGAAGTTGCAACGATTGTGTCGGCGATAAATCCTAGTCTTAGCGCGACTGCAGACGCTGCTGAAGTTGCATTATTGCAGCAGGAATTATTATGGTTACTCTACGATTTGGGACATCTCGCCAAATATCCAATGGCTCTTGGCAATTTGGGTGACCTTGAAGAAGCAGCGCCTACACCCGGAAGACCGCCTGCAATTGACCTCTTTCAGGTCCGTTACTTTTTTCCACTTTCATTTCCTAAAGTGTGTCTCTCTCGCCCTTTTTTTGCGACTTGACTTGATTTCTTGCGCAAACTGCCGAGAGAGAGACCTTATTATTATTATTTTTATCAACACTGTTGTTTGCCTTTTTAGGAAGCTATTCGATCCGCAAGAAAGTATTATGGCAACGCACACGTTTATCCCTACACTTATCAAGGTGGATACCTTTATCGTCATGGTTTGCACTCCGAGGCTCTTTCTTCCTGGGCGGATGCTGCAGACGTATTAAGAAAGTAAGAATTACCAAAAAAAATACTTTCTTCTACTTCAGAAGAAAAGGTTGTCACGCAACCTAGAAATCTGGAAAACCAGGAAATGTCAGGGAATTTTATTTATTTATTTATTTATGTTATAAATTTTTTTAATATATATTTAATTAGATAATTATTAAGAATAATGGATTTATAGAAGAATTTTACTTAAAAACACTAAAAGAAATTGAATTTTGGACCAGTTACAAATTTTTGCAGGAATTCAATTATTACAATCGAAAGTAATAAAATTCTTATCACAAAATTCAATTATGTTCAAAGTTTACAAAAAACTTTCGACAAAATCCCATTTATTTTCTTTGTAAATAAAAAAATTCTTCAAAATTCAATTATTTAAAAAAAAAATTTTTTTAATCTAGTCAAAATTGCAATTATTTTTAGAAATAATAAAATTCTTCTCCAAAATTCAATTATTTTCAAAAATTTTAATAAATTTCTTGACAAATTTCAATTATTTTCAAAAATTTTAATAAATTTCTTGACAAATTTCAATTATTTTCAAAAATTTTAATAAAATTATTCGCAAAATTCAATTATTTTTCGGAGTTTTAATAAAATTTTTTGCAAAATTAAATTATTTTCATAAATAACCAAAATTCATCACAAGAATTCAATTATTGTTAAAAGTACTAGAATTCTTCTGAGAAATTCAAGTATTTTAAAAAAATAATAAAATTCTTCACAAAAACTCAATTATTTTCATAAATATACAAATTCATTTCAGGGATTCAATTATATTTCCTAAAGTAATAAAATTCTTCGCAGAAATTCAATTATGTTCAAAAATTATTAAAAATTCATGTCAAAATTGCAATTATCTTTAGAAATAATAAAATTCTTCTCCGAAATTTAATTATTTTCAAAAATTTTAATAAAAGTATTCGCAAAATTCAATTATTTTCATAAATAACCAAAATTCATCACAAGAATTCAATTATTTTTAAAAGTACTAGAATTCTCCGGAGAAATTCAAGTATTTTTAAAAATTAATAAAATTCTTCACAAAAACTCAATTATTTTCATAAATATTCAAATTCATATCAGGGATTCAATTATATTTTCAAAAGCAATAAAATTCTTCGCTGAAATTCAATTAAGTTCAAAAGTTATTAAAAATTCATGTCAAAATTTCAATTATCTTTAAAAAAAAAAAATAATTAAATTCTTCTCCGAAATTCAATTATTTTCAAAAATTTCCCTCAATTCAATGATTTTCAATATTTTCTACTTTAATCAAATTTGACAAAAAATAAAGAATTCAATTATTTAAACAAAATTTTAATAAAATTCTACGCAAACATTAAATATTTTCATAAATAATAAAATTCTTTTTAGGAATTCAATTATTATTTTCATAAATAATAAAACTCATCTTGAAAAAAAAACTTATTTAAATTCATCAAAGAAATTTAATTATCTTAAAAAGCTTTGCTTTAATTTATTTATTGGAATTTAAGTATTATTTTCAATTCATTTTTAATTAAATTTTCTTAAAAGAATTAAATTATTCTAAAAAATTTTAATAAAATTCTTCGTAGAAAATTAATTAGTTTCAATAATTTGTCAGAATTTAATTATTTTTAATATCTACTATTTCAATAAACTTTCACAAAAGAATTTAATTATTTAAAGAGAAATATGAATAAAATTCGTCTGAAGAATTGCAAGTTTTTTTTAAAAGTAATAAAATTATTCACAGAAATTCAATTCTTATGGTAAAAAATTTACAAAAATTTTCGTCAAAATATCAATTATCTTTATAAATAATAAGATTCTCTAAAATAATAAAAATTTCATAGGAATTCAATTATTTACAAATTTTTTTATTTATGAAAATAATTGAATGATTGCGACGAAATTTATAAAAAATTTGTAATTTGAATTCCTGTAAAATTTTTATTATTTATGAAAAAATTAAATGTTTTCGTAGAATTTTATCAAAATTTTTTATATATAATTGAATTCTTTTAGAAAATTTTTTTTAAATAGTAAATATTGAAAATCATTGAATTGAGGTAAAATTTTAAAAGTAATTGAACTTTCACCAAGAATTTTGTTAAATTTTTTTGAAATAATTGAATTTTTGGAGAAGAATTTTATTATTTCTAAAGATAATTGAAATTTTGTCGAGAATTTTTCTTATATTTTTGAATATAATGGAACTTCTACAATGAATTTTATTACTTTTGAAAATAATTGAATCCCTGAAATGAATTTGAATATTTATGAAAATAATTGAATTTGTATGAAATTTGAATTGTTTTTGAAAATAATTTAATTTCTGCGAAGAATTCTATTACTTTTAGAAATAATTGAATTCATGTAATGAATTTTGGTTATTTTTGAAAACAATTGAATTTTGCAAAGAATTTTATTAAAACTCCTGAAAATTATTGAATTGCAAGGAATTATTTTTAAATTTATCAAGATTTTGTCAGGAAATCAAGGGAAAAAGGAAATAAAATTTTTGTGGCAACCAGGATTGAGTAATAGATAAAATTTGTAAAAACTTATTACAGTTATTTAATTTGGTAAAATATGTATGTAGTTTTAAAAACCTGGGAAAACTCCGTTTTTTAACCTGGAAAACCTGGAAAAGTCAGGGAATTTGAAATGAACAAAAGAGTGGCTTTATTTATTTACTTCTATTTTCTTTTATTCCAGATACGATTACTCCAGAGACGATGGGGAAATTTACAAAGAACTTCTAGAAATCGCCAACGAACTGATACCACACGCTGTCAGGGCCGATGAACGTCTCCTCCGTCAGCCCCGATGTTTCGCTCACCTTCTACGTTTCTACGACGGCATTTGTCAATGGGAGGAGGGTGCGAACACTCCCGTTTTGCATATCGGCTGGGCACGTCCTCTAGTTAACACAATATCAAAATTCGACGCCAGTATTCGAGCACAAGTTGTCATTGAATGCTACGAAACGGAGACAAAAATCGAAGACGAAAATGTGCATAAAAAAGAAACGAGTCCCGACGAGACACTCAATAATAACAATAATAATTATTACAAGACAAAAGAAAAGGGCAATACGGCTCGTGATTTAATCAAAAGTTTAGAATCGAAAGTACCAGCAACACCGGCACCGACACATCCCAGTATTCAGGCATTAACAGCGGCGTGTAGCGAGAAAATACTCAACAGGGATTATCTTCTGCAGGGCGATGGCGAACCATTTGTCGCGCCACCTGAATTGACAATAAATTCGGCGCCTTCGACATCAACGCAGGAATCGACCGTTGCCGCCGAGGAGATTGTCGACGATCCTGAGAATGAGAAGCCAAAGATAACGCTCTACAGTCAAAAAATGAAGGGTCTCAAGGATTTACTTCTTGCCGAGAAGCTCAACACTCATGCTATTTCATTGCAATTAACAGCGCAGAGTCAAGTTCAAATTGGTAAGAAAACGAGAAGCGGTGATGAAATTGGTATTAATCAACGACCAAAGAGAACACGTCGTGATTAATATCCCTTAAATTTTGCCAGGAGGAAAGAAAAACAAAATTAGAAATCCAATTAAAAACTTGGAGGTAATTTGATATTTTTAGTCTTTGAAAATCACAATGAGAATTTTGTCAAACGTATACGATTCCCTTTCTTTAGAAAAACAAAAAATTCTCCAGAGTTATTTCCAAAAGGCACACTTTTCGTTTTTGTTTTTCCGAGATTTGAGATTTGAAAAAATCCGAGATTTGTTTTTCTCCGTAGGCACATATTTGAGATTTTCTGAGCCAGTAACAGAAGCGATATATTTATCGTTAGATCGATAAGTTATTTAGAGTAGTTTTGAAAGAAAAAAGAACATTTTTGTAGAAAAGTATATACAAAAACAAAAAGAAAAAAAAAATTATTAAAGCTGACGTTTGCGATTTTTTTTTTCAAAAAACGAGAGTCAAAATTACTAATTTATTGAATTTGTTTTCATTCGAGAAAATTTCGTTGAATTAACAGAAAATAATTCGTTCTCTCGTTTAGAGAAAAAAGTTTTCGGAAATTTTTGCATGATTCGTAACGTTCTAATTGTTTGGGCTCGAACCAGGTCCGTAAATTATAATTTCAATTCTGTTGAAATTAGTTTACAATTTTTAATACATATTTAATATTATTTCACAAATTTTAACCCAATTCGAGAATTCAATTATCTTGATAAATATCAAAGTTCCTTCTAGAAATTCAATTATTTTCGGGAGTTTTAATAAAATTCTTTGTAAAATTCAATTTTATTTTCAAAATAACCAAAATTCATCGCATGAATTCAATTATTTTTAAAATTCCAGTCAAGATTTTAATTATCTTTAGAAATAGCAAAACAATTCAATTATTTACAAAAGATTTGGATAAAATTCTACAGAAACATTTAATTATTTTCCTAAATAATAAAATTTTCATAGAAATTCAATTATTTTCATAAATAATAAAAATTTCATAAGAATTAAATTAATTTAAATCGAATTTGCATAAATTTTTTCGAAAAATATTAGTTATTCAAAATTTTTTTAATAAAATTCTTGGCAGTAATTCAATTATTTTCATAAATATTCAAATTCATTTCAGGAATTCAATTATTTTCAAAAGTAATAAAATTCATCGTAAAAATTCAATTATATTCAAAAATATAAAAAAATTCTCGTCTAAGTTTCAATTATCTTTAAAAATAATTAAATTTTTCTCCAAAATTCAATTATTTTCAAAAATTTTCCTCAATTCAATTATTTTTAATATCTATTTTAATAAAATTTTTTGAAGGCATTCAATTATTTAAAAAAAATTGATAAAATTCGACGAAAACATTTAATTATTTTCGTAAGGAATAAAAATTTTACAGAAATTCAATTATTTACAAATTGTTTATAAATTTCGTCGCAATTATTCAATTATTTTCATAAATATAAAAATTTTCACAGTGTTTCAATTATTTTCGTAAATAACCAAATATTTATCATAAGAATTTAATTATTTTCAAAAGTAATAAAATTCTTAGCAGAAATTCAATTTTTTTCAAGAATTGTTTAAAAATTATCGTTAAAATTTCAATTATCTTTATAAATAGCAAAATAGCAAAATAATAATAATAGCAAATAATAGCAAAATTTCTTCTTCGCCGAAATTCAATTATATTCAAAATTTTTTCTTAATTCAATGATTTTTAATATACACAACTTTAATAATAATTCCCAAAAGAATTCAATTATTTAGAAACATTTATTAAAATTCGTCAAAAGAATTCAATTATTGAAAAATTTGTTGATAAAAAATTATGTATAAGAATTTAATTTTAATTCAATTATTCAATAAATTATTTATTTTTCTATTTAAATAATTGAATTCTAGTAGAATTTTCTACTAAAAATTGATTTTCATTTCATAAAAATGAATTTCAGTTCAAATTTTAGATAATAATTGAATATTAAAAGCAATATAGCGTGAATTTTTAGAAATAATTGAATTTTGAAATTAATTTTTTTGAAGAAGTTGAATTGAATTTTTTTTATATTATTTGAAGTTTTTATTTTCGAATATATATTTAATTGAAGAATTTACGAATAATTAAAAAGAATAAAATTTAATATTGTAAACAAATAAATTTGAAAATTATCAAAGAACTTTTTCGAAAATTGTTAAAAATAATTAAAGAAGAATTTTAGTCAAAAATTCTTGAAAAGAATAATTGAATTAAAAGGATGGGAATAATTTTGAAGAAGTTACAGTAACAATATTCTGATAATATAAAATAATGATTTTATCACTGGGTAGTCTTTTATTATTATAAAACATGAAGAAATCGATGACTTCGAGTCGAAGACTCGGATTTATCGATATCTTCATGTTTTGTAGAATTTATGAAAAAAATTTATAGTTTTAAGTAAAATGTTCTCTTATTTGACTTGGACTGGTTATATTTTTTTGTCAGTAATTAGTCCGTAATTTTTAATTTTTGGTCCGTAAAGTCCCTATTTTTAAATACATTTTTAAATTTACTGGTTCGAGCCCTGAATTGTGGATCTAATTTCTTTTATTCCCAAGAATGAAAGTTTAGATCCGCCTAATGGTTATTTATTTCTCGCAGAATAGTTTATATATTTTATATCGACATAGTCGATTATTTTTCTGTCTTCATGTATTTTATATCTACTATACTTGTTGCACTTTTGCTTATTTATTGAAAAAAAAAATTATTTTTATCTCCAGTGATTTATAAATATTGCAAACTTTATAAATTGCAAAATTTATTGCGATTAACAAAGTTGTCGTTAATGTTTTTTTTTTAAATAACATTTAAAAAAAAGGAATATGTAGTTGAATATTAGAATGACGCTTTTAAAAATCTAGTTAGAGAAACAACATTCCACTCCCTTAGGTGGTGTAAATTTTAAGTTTTACCTAAAGTATCTTAAAAAGCATTAAATGCTTTGCTTATTTTTATAACTATTTATTTACAGAGTAATTATTTTAATTATTAATTTTTATTTCTAAGTCGATTCTATATTTCGTGTGTCGAGAGAAAATACGTCGTGTTTTTTTTATGTTTGTTTCAAAATTTTATTTTTGTGTGTGTGTTTTCGTGTATATTTTTGAAATATTTTAAAAATATTTCAGATTTCTATTTTTCAATTTTTTTTAAATATATATTTATATAGAGAGAGAAATTTATAACATTTATAACATTTATAACAATTTAAAAAAAAACTATTTTATCTAATATATTCTCTAATTTTAACAAGTCTTGATTTTAAAAGTTTAGGGACAAAATTTCTCTTGAACACTTTTGTTTTTGCAATTTTAACTATTTTTCCTTGAGTATTAAATTAACTCGAGTGTATCAATTACTGTGTTTTAATTTTGTAGAAATGTTTCCAAATTTGGCAATTATGGCGAAATCTGAAAAAAAATTTACTACATATAAAGTTTTTATTTTATTAATAAAATTGTTACACTTGAGTTTTTACTCAAAATCCTTTTTTTTATGGAAGCTTCCAAAAATGGAGAAAAAAGATAAATTTACGAAAAATGAAAGAAAAATAAACAGTGGAATATTGTAATGTTAAAATGGAGCAGGGTAAAAAATATTATAATTTTAATTGCCACGATTGCAATCGGGCTTGCCATTGAAAAGTAGTCGACGATTTAATAATTAAGGTCGTTTATCGTTATATTTCAAAAGAGGCCCGTTGAAAAAAAAATATATATACATATATGTAATCACAAAATTAATTCATGAATTAAAATTAATTAAAATCAATAATTTTAACTGACAATAGAAAAATATTTCAGGAACAGTGCATTTTCATTTTTAATTACAATTTAAATTGTTGAAAAAAAAATTTTTGAATCTTAATAAAAAAAAAAATACATTCTACGCAAAAACGAAATTTCATGAATATTATATATGTGTATATATATTATTATATATATAAAAATAAATATATATGAATGGTTTGTTGTAGGATAGGTTTGTTAAAAGGATTGAAGATAATATTTGCGAATGAAATATAAATTGGTCCGACGATCATGTATAAAAAAAAAGAAGGGCGCTATCTTACTGTGATGCTGAATATATTATTACGTATTAATATTCTAGTAATAACGAATTTGCAAAAAAAAAAAAAAGGTGACGGGACACGAAAAATACTTTCAAATATCAGAGGAGAATTTTTTTTGTCTCATCCCTCTTCCTCAGCCATAAATACGATGAAATTGCCAAGAGATGTAATTTGATGTGAAAATTAACGTCACTTTCGTTCATCGTTAATTCTTTCACATGAATATTTTTTTCTTAATTTGAAAAATTAAAAATAGAAATTGAAAAAAATTTTTTTTCCTAATTTCTATTTTTAATTTTTTTCCCTAATTTTCTTGTTTTATTTTTTTTTAATTATTTCCTAATTTTTCCTAATTTTCATTTATGGAAAAAAATTTTCCCTTCCAAAAAGTAATTTAATTTCAATGTCGATCCAATTTTGCAGAAAATTTCCAATTAAAAAAAGAAAATTAGAAAAAATATTCAGAAGAAAATAGGAAATAATTAAATTATAGTTAAATTAATTATTTCCCATTTTCTTCTGAATATTTTTACTAAATTTTCTTTCTTGAAATCCGATTTAGCAAAAGAATCATTTTTTTTATTTCTCAAGAAATAGAATTCAAAAAATTCGAAACTTCGTTAAAATTCACATCACACTTCTCCTCGTTTATCGAAAGTTGGTGAATAACGCATGAAAAAAAAAAGAAAACAGGAAATTGTCATTCGTCAGGAGAAAATAAAACGAATGTAGTGATTGTAAAAAAAAAACCAGAGAAGAAATTATGATTTTCGAGCAAATTTTCAAAAAAAAAAAATAAAGCTTGAAAATAAAAATTGAAAAAAAACGTTATATTATCGATAGGATTCAGAAAAAAAACAGAAATGTTTAAAGTTGTAATAATTGCGAGAGAGAGAGAGAGAGAGAAAGAGAGAGTTTGAATATTGTATGAAGAACAGTATTTTTGTATTAGGACTGATAATTCGAATCTATTAATTGTAGTGTAATTTTTTGTTCCTCATTTTATCTGGAAAATATTGACAATATTAAATTTTCAATTTTCAATGTTTTCCGATAAAAATATTCGAGGATATCTCGTGAAATTTTAATATATTATATATATATTTAGGCGTGAACACAGTGATTTTCGATTTTCTTGGAGAGAAAAATCAGAAAGAGATAAAAAAAAAATAACAATTTTAAAATATAGTTAAATGTTAAATAAGATAATCTTTCTCCGTAAATCAGGCTCCTTTTATCGCCTAAGCAATTTTCTCTATTCAAATAAATATATAGGAAACTTTACAATAAGAAATGGAGTGACAAAATTTTCCCGAAAAAAGAATTTACTAATTTTGAAAATTTATTTTTGTGAATTAAAAAAATCGAAAATTTGGTTTTTTTCCGACAGAAAAAAAATTTAATTCAAATAAATATTTACTTAAATTAGATAATTTTTATTTATCAGTAAAATAATAAATAAAATAATGAAAAAGACCCGATTAGTCGGTAGTTTTTTATTTTTTTAATTATTTTCCTAATAATTATAAATATTTGCTCCAAAAACTGGAATATAGAATTTAATTGACTTAAATAAAAATCTAAAAATTATTTTATTCAATCAAATATTTATTTGATTCAAATCATTTTCTTTCAGTTAAATTATTTTTTTAATTAATTAACATTAATTAACATTTCTGTTTAGAAATTTTATTTTCTAAATTTGTATTAGAACTGAAAAAATTGTTACTAAAAGATTTTTTATCCTTTTGTCACTCCTCGAATCGGAAAGTAATTTTCTTTTTACAGATAAAATACCGTTATTTCTTTACTACAATTTTTCCATTCAATTAAGCTTTAATTCCTATGCTTCACTCAAGGGGCAATATTAATTGCAATTAATTCTCTTTTTCTAATTTAATTTTCATTTTGAAAATTGCTTCCAATTTCTGTGGCTTTTTTTTCGCTTGTTTTTATTTTATATACGTTTTTCTCTTTTGGAAAGACTTGAAAACAGTTGCGTGTTTGCTGCTTCCAGAAGTATTCAATAATTTTTTTTTATAATTCTTTATCAAATAAAGTACATTAAAATACTGATAAATTAGATAACTTTAGAAGTTATAAATACAGAATTTATCCTCATGTTAAATGTTGTGCCTATGTTTTTAAAACTTTTAAAGAAAAAAAACTTTTAAAACAAAAAAAAAATGTTTGTAAAGGAAAAGCAATTTTCATGCGCAAGCACGTATCTGAAAAATTCCTATTATTGTAGAATTTTTAAGTTTTCTCCTCAATAAGCACAAATAGAAGTGATTTCAATCGTTTATTCAATAGGAAAAAAAATTCGCCCTTTATGTGTGTCAACAATTTAACGCAAAGAAAAAATTTCCTTTTGTCGAATAAATTGTAAATAGGGAAACATTTACATTCTTCTGAATCAGCCAAGGGATTTATTTATTTATTATCCTATCTTGAATAATTTAAATAATATGCGAAGAAAAATTCTAACGATAAATTGTCGATGCACTTTTTTTCTGTAAGGGGGAATTTTTACCGAGATTTTTTCGACTATTATAAAAATAAGAATGTATAAGATTTTCATGAAAATGAATCTACTTCCACGGGGCATATTAAATTAGAATTATAAGAAGCTATTAGAGTGATAAGTTGTTCGCTTTTTTTTAAAAGAAAGAAAAAAAAACTGTACTTAAGTGAAGACGAAATGAAAACTTGATTACGAGCTGCACCAGTGATACGTTAATTATACAGATCATTGTCATTAAAAACCCCTTTATCGATTACATTCTATTCACAACTTGAAATTATCAATCAACTTTTATTTGATTTTTTTTCGAAAAGAAATTTAATGAAAATTATTCATGTAAATAAAGGCACTAATAATATTTATTTGTTTTTCTAACTTTCAATTTTTCTTCGTTTGGTGTGCTATGAGTAACGAATAGAGTGTAATTGCAATTATTATCATTGTTAACTTGACAGAACAGTGAGTTGTAAAAGGCATCATCACAATGTCCTGTTTTTCAGTGGATTTACAATAAAATATTTTATTCTATCTCGTTTTGCTGTTGATTTATATTCTTCATTCCTTAGAAATAATTTCAATTTAAAATATATTTCTTGAGCATTGGAAAAAATTCGGAAATAAAAATTAAAGTTTTGAATTATTTTATTATTTCAAGAAAAATAGGATTGAATTTTGAAACAACTTTTGAAATTTTTAGAAATAGTAAAATTTAAAAAATTCATTACATTGAAATCATTTGAAATATTTTAATTCCTGTAGACAAAATAAATACCTAGCTATTTAAATATTTATTTTAAAAAAGTTATTCACTTTTGAATGTAATTAAGAAATTATAAAAAAATTGAGTCAAGATTATTTTGTTATAAAATACTTTTGCTTTTATTAATTAATGATTGAGGACGAATAAATAGTCTATTTATACAAACGTCGTACATTAGATTTTTATTTATAAATCTAACATATATTTTGTGACAAGGCTTTATATAGAAGAAACATTTTCTTCAATTTTTTTATATATATATAAACTGAAGATTATAAGTGTTATTTCGAAATTCTTATATATTTCAATAATAATACGTTTAAATTTGTTATTAATATAAAACGTAATAAATTACAGAACGGTTAAAAATTGATATACATATATAATGTGATAATAACAATAATATTTGGTCATTTGTTTATTAATGTTTCAAAGTTTAAAGAATTGTAGATTATAAGTTACAAATTGTCTCTTTTCTTTTCGTTTTCATTCTTTTTTCGTGTAAAGAAATGTCTGCATTTTTTCACGAAATATAACAACGATGGTAACTTATTTTACGATTCTTCAATTCTAATTATAGTTATCTTTAGTCTTACTTCTAAATTATAAATTTTTAGAAATAATATTTTACAAAAAATATTTAATTTGTCAAATTTTTTAGTAAGAAATGAAAAAGAAATATTTTTTCCCTCCAATAAAAATGTGAAATAATTCTTTCGCGATGAAAATAGTTCGCGAATTTTTATTTCTTTTATACATTATCTATATTTTTTGTTTTGTTTTTGAAAATAAAAAGTAACTAATACTGCATTGAATCCTATGTTATAGAAAATACACTTTTTTTTCAAAAAACGTTTTCCAAATAGTTTTTCGAGCCTCTATTTTTAATCTCGAGGGCTTAAATTAAGTTTGAGACAAACTTTTTTTTTCTTCAAAGAATTAGAAAAATTGGTTTTTCTACGCTTGAGAATTATTTTTTTTTGTTTTCAATTAGTGAATTGAAATAATAGAAACGCTGAATAATAAACGTTGAAAGAGAGATAGAGAGAGAGAGAGAGAGAGAGAATTTAAAGAAATTCATAACTATTACTAATTTATATCTGATAATAAATTCTAATAGTGTGATATTTAAGAGAGAAAAAAAAATTGTGGAAAAGGTTCGAGAGTATTTTTCTACTGATGATCTATATTTTGAAAGAACCATTCAGTGAAGAGTCGTAATTGTTGAGCAGCCGCGTGACTTTCGTCTTGGAGTCTGCGATTTTCGTCTCGTAAACGACGCACCTCGTCTTCTAATGAGAGTCGTCGACGAGTTTCCCTAGCCATTCGCAATTCCAATGTTGAAAGATGACTATGCAAATCCGAGACTTCATTCCTAGGGAAATTAATGAGAAAAATTAGATTAAAACGGCGAAAATAATTTACAAAAAGAAAATGTGGCTTGCTTCGAATAAAAGGTACCTTAGAGGTGCCTTTCTTCGTAGCGTTTTCACATATTCTCAGGGTTGCCACAAAAATTTAATTTCGTTTTCTCCTGACTTTTCCCTAAATTCCAAACAAAATTATTTTCATCATTTCAATTCAATTATTATTTTCTAGAATTTTCAACTAAAATTCTTAATTAAATCAATTACTTTTAATAATTTTTATTTTTTAAAAAAGTTCCTTGAAAATTTTCAAATTGAATTGTAAACAAATCAATTTTACGAAATTTTGATAATTCAGAAATTTTTCAATTAAATATATTATAGAAAATAAAATCTTCACATAAATTCAAGAAAATTTAAATTAAACTTTCAAAAAAGAAAGAAGAATTGTTAGTTAAAAGTAAGAAAAACTCAATTTTTCAAATATTTTAATTTGAAACCTTTTTAGAATTCAATTATTTCTAAAAATTCTATATTCTATAAAAATAATTGAATTTTTGTGAAGAATCTATTTAAATAATTCATTTTTTTCGAAAATATTAGGAAGATACTGTTTTAAATAATTGAATTCCTGTGAAAATTTTTTTTATTTATGAAAACAATTGGATTTTGGAGAAGAAATGTATTAAAATTTTTGAAAATAATTGAATTTTGGAGAAGAATTTTAAGGTTTATAAAGATAATTAAAATTTTTTTTAATTGAAAAAGAATTTGTTTATGTATGAAAACAATTGGATTTTAGAGAAGAAAAGTATTAAAATTTTTGAAATATTAGGAAAATTCTGTTTTAAATAATTGAATTCCTGTGAAAATTTTTTTATTTATGAAAATAATTGAATTTTGAAGAAGAAATTTATGATAATTTTTGAAAATAATTGAGTTTTGGAAAAGAATTTTAATATTTTTAAAGATAATTGTAATTTTGACGAGGAACTTTTTTAATTGAAAAAGAATTTGTAAAAAAAATTTGTAAATAATGAATATTTATGAAAATAAATACATGTTTGAATTTCATCAAAATTTTTTTTTAAATTATTGAATTCTTTTTGAAAATTTAATGAAAATAATAGATTTTGAAAATTTATGCAAATTCTATTTTAAATAATTTAATTATTGGCAAATTTTTATTATTTATGAAAATAATTGAATTTTTGCGTATTAGAATCATATTAAAAGTTTTTTCAAATATGTAATTGAATTTTTTTGGGAAATTTTATTAAAACTATCAGATATTGAAAATCATTGAATACAGAAAAATTTTTGAAAATAATTGAAATTTTGCTTTGAATTTAAAAAAGATTTTTGAAAATAATTGGATTTCTTGTAAGAATTCTATTACTTTTATAATAATTGAATTAATGTGATGAATTTTAGTTATTTATGAAAATAATTTAATTTTGTAAAGAAGTTTATTAAAACTCTTGAAAATAATTGAATTTCTTTAATTTACAACTTCTGCAATATTCCCTGACAAATTCTACTTTCCCTCACTTCTTCCTGAATTCCCTGACTTTTATGACTTGCGGCAACTCTGATTATATTTTTTAGCTTCATATTTACTAACGTTGAATTGTTGCCATCAATAATTCTCTCCTCGGGCCAATCTTGACAGTGTTTCGTCACTTTCGCACTGGGATCCAAATGATTAGGCCAACCGTTCGCTTCATTTTCCAACTGTATTTTCGCATCTCTTATGGCAGCTAAAGTGCTTGGGGGTTTCGTTATTGTATGCGGAGTCTTCGTCACTCTCGGCGACAATCTAAAAGAAACACTATCAATTAACTACAATAAATAATAATTTTGTTCTTCTTCTAGAAATTAAGAGTTGAATAATTACCGTTCTTCCTTCGTCATTTTATTCTCACTCGGCGCAGGACTCGAAGCTGTACTCGCATTTGAAATAACAGTCGCTGGCCTCGCCATTGTGAGTATAACTTCGGAGGCATTTCCATTTTCCTGTCCATTTCGCTCCAAAACGCTGAGAGTCGATGTACTGTTCCCACACAAATTTTCCCTCGATCTACATCGATTTTGAATTTCGAGAATATTATTATTCACCTTGTTGTTTGTATTTTGATTGTTAGCAGGAAAATTATTGTTCACAATTTGATTGTCGTCGGAAATAAAATCGGGATTAATCAGTTTCATTAGATCCTCCTGAAGTGTACTCGATGTTAAATTCGCTGAGTTTCTGTAGGAATTTCTAGCACCAGGTTTAGGGCGTGGACTCTGATTTCTTGAACCGCCACTTGACGGTGTTAAGTTTCCGGTTCTGTGTTTATTTGCACGTCGCATTCTTGGTGAAACGCTGCCCGAACCGTTTGATAATTCGTCCTCACTGGGAAGCGTCGATATGTCCGTGGCATTGCCATCGGTGACTCTCATTTCCGGAGGGAGACTCGTGATGAAATCTTTTGGTCTGTACTCGATGCACACCTGAAAAGAAAAAAAATTTCATTTTTATTGAACTCATTCCGCTTTGACAAAAATGCCACAAAAATTGAATTTCGTTTTTCCCTGACTTTTCCCTGACCCTGAAGAATATTCTGATTCACTCTAAAAATTATTTGATACTCAAAAAAATGTTCTATTACATTTATTTACAAAAAATTTAATTATATTCAAAATTATTTCACGAAAGAATAAAATTTTTAATAATATTTTTCGAAAAAATTCAATTATTTTCTAAAGTTTTAATAATTCCTTCGAAACAATTCAATTATATTTATAAATAGGAAAATTCTTTGCAAAAATTCAATTATTTTAAAAAAAATCCCACGAACGAATTCAATTTTTTCCTAATTCGTTATAAAATTTGTCAAAAGAATTCAATTACTTTCTAAAATTTTCATAAAATCTAATAATTATATGTTTAATATCAATTTTTAACAAACACGATTATTTTGAAAACTTGAAACAAATTGTTCATAAAATTCAATTATTTTCAAAATTTTTAATTAAAATTATAAAAAAACACCATTATTTAAAAAAAATTCAATAAAATTCTTCAAAAAGAATTAAATTAGAATTTTCAAAAATTTTAACAAAATTCTTCGCGAGAATTCAATTATTTTCCAAAATAATAAAATTCCTCAAAGGAATTCTTCTTCTCAAAATTCAATTATTTCTAAAAATTCACGCTATAATGTTTTTAATATATTCAATTATAATTTTAAATTTTAAGTGAAATTCATTTTTTAATCAATTTTTAGTAAAAAATTATTCGAGAATTCAATTATTTAAATACAAAAATAAATATTTATTTATAAATTTATAAAATAAATTGAATATTTATTAAAATTAAATTTTTATGAAGAATTTTATCAAAAATTTTTTAAAATATGTAATTATATTTTTTCGGCGAGATTTAAAAAAAATGTAAGAATAAATGCAATTTTCTATCATTTTATTTAAAAAAGGCAAAAAATAATTGAAATTCCGCGATAAGTTTTGTTATTTATGAAAATAATTGAATTCTTGCAATAAATTTTATTAAAAAGTTTTTTTAAAGAATTGAATTCCTGTGAAGAATTTTATTTGCGAAAGTAATTGAATTTCCGGAAAAAAATATTATTATTTATGAAAATAATTAATTTCTTGTGAAAAATTTCATTGAAATTTTTTTAAATAATTGGATTTCACAGAATTATTAAAACTTTTTGAAAATAATTAAATTCCATCAAGAAATTTCAGTAAAAAAATTGAAAATAACTGAAATCTTACGAAATTTTATTAATTTTTTTTTTAAATTATGGAATTCTTGTGAAAATGTTTATTTTAGAAAAGAATTGAATTCTTGGGATGAATTTTATAAAAATTTCATTAATAATTGAATTCCCATTAAAAAAATGTATTAAACTTGTGAAAATAATTGAAATCTTAAGAAGAATTTTATTGAAAATAATTGAATTGTATAGGAAAATTTTATTAAAATTTTGTCAACATTTTTTTTCATAATAGAATTTTTAAAAGAATATTTTATTTAAATTTTTGCAAAATAATTGAATTTCTCAGAACGATTTTTTTTTAATTCTCTGAATATATTTGAATTCTTTCAGGAAACTTCATTAAAAAATTGAAAAATAATTAAATTGATGGAAAGAATCTATAAAAAAATTTGGTAAGTAATTGAATTCCTGAGAAATTTGCATTTTAAAATTTTGTTTAAATAATTGAATTCTTTTATGAAATTTTATGAAAATAGCAGATACTGGAAAACATTTAATTGAGAATAATTTTTAAAAATAATTGAAATTTTGCCAAGAATTTTAAAAAGATTTTCGAAAATAATTAAACTTCTGTGAAAAATTCTATTAGTTTTGAAAATAATTGAATTTTACAAAGTATTTTTTTAAATTTCTGCAAATAATTGAATTTCTCTAAAGATTTTTGATATTTATGAAAATATGTAATTGAATCCCTGAAAAGAATTTTAATATTTACGAAAATAATTGAACTTGTAGAATCCAATTAATTTTGAAATTTTTATCAGGCAAGCGAAAAAGACACAAAAATTCTGAATTTTCTTATAAATTCTAAAAATTGAATTCTTTTTAATGCTTTTAATAAAAATCCCTGACTTTTCTGTTCTGTGGCAACTCTGTGAATCCGAAATTTCGAATATACAAAAAAAGGTCCCAAGATTTAAATTAAAAAAAATCTCTTTACTCACCTTATGCGGAACGGGTCTTTCCGACATTGTCGTCTTCAGACAAGTGACCTTATCCCCAACTTTAAATTCATGCGGTATTTCATGATACCGTTTAGTGTCACGCACGTGCTCATGATCTTCATGCTTCCCCTCCGCACTCTGTTGTTCATTAAACCTCAATTCATTTCTAATCAAATCAGATTCATATTTACTGCCCCGTCTCTCGTAGGTCTCTTCAAAATCATAACCAGTTCGCTTCTCCCGTTGTCTCACCACCTCCTCCTCGTGCTTCGTTCGTTTCTCCTCATAAATCTCATACTTTGAATTGCGATCCGCTTTCGTCTCATTGTTGTACTGCTCGTATTCATTGTATCGAATTAAATTATTATTACTCCCCGATTTGGCGACACTGTAACTGGAATTTTGGACCAAAGGCAGTGAAGTTGATACACCAAGTTTCTGATGCGAATGCAATTCATTCTTGTGAATTTCCCGCTGCGACGCGTAAGCACTCTCCTTTACTTCGTACTTTTCCTTTTGTTGCTTCACATAACTTTGGGAAATGTGCTCCGAATTTCGGTGCTCTTGATTACGAATTTCGTGATTGTGATTGTGATGAATTTCGTGACTTCGGGAATCGTTACGTCGCTCGACATTATTACGAGGATCGTGATTTCGAATTTCGTAGATACGATGCTCCTGATTGCGATGTTCTTGACTTCGAACGTCGGGACTGCGATGATCCTGATTTCGAACATCAGGACTGCGATGATCCTGATTTCGAACGTCGGGACTGCGATGATCCTGATTTCGAACATCAGGACTGCGATGATCCTGATTTCGAACATCAGGACTGCGATGATCCTGATTTCGAACGTCAGGACTGCGATGATCCTGATTTCGAACGTCGGGACTACGATGAGAATTCTCGAGTCGCTGGTAAGTTTCCTGTCGAATATTCTCCTGAAGTGCTCTCGGCGAAACGTAATTCGACTCTTTTGCAAAATGATCGTGATTGTGATGCCTCACTGAGTCGAGAAATTGCTTCCCCGTCGAGTAGTGTGATTCCTTCTTCAGACCCGGAGTACCTTTTGGAGTGCCGAGCTGGTAATTTTGCCTCGCTGGCAAAGGGGGTGGAGTCTCGTCCCGACGATGATCCTGATCCTGAGGCTCCAGGAGTTCATACCTTCAAAAAATTTGTCAATTTCCCTTTGTTAGTAAAATTTATTTTTTATTTTACTAAACATCATTTTTAACTTAAACTACAATTTGCATTTTTAAATGTGACGCGCTCTCAAGAAAAATTCTGTATTTTTACTCCAAAAATTATAAACGAGGTTTTTTTATTATATTTTTTATTTTATTATTTTTTTTGTTTATTATTTTTTATTATATTTTTATTATTATAAGTTTATTATTAATTTATTAAGAATCAACGTTTTTTTCGAGGACGTCACAAATAATGGCAATTTTGTTCAACGATCAACGGCTCTCTGAGCAGCAACAGATTTTTCGAAGCATTAACGCTCGAGGATGAATGTTTCACAATGAAGTAAAATAAAAAATTCCAAAAAAGAATTTTATGAGGTAACATTTTTTTATTTCTTCAGTATAAAATATTACAGAAAAAATGATTGAATTCTCAATTTCCTTTTTTGTTTCTGAGGAAACTCACCATCGATCGTCAGCGCTACTGTGTCCACTGCTGCTGCTGGTCATGGTTCCCTCCAGGGGAAACCGTGGATCGTTGAACGACCTCGAACTTGAACCGGTCCCGTAACCAGAACTGTTGCTCGATCTCGGAGGACTGAATGACCTGTCGTACCTCTTCTGCTGGGCAATTGTCGTCTGCTGCGTGGGTGTGTTTTCAGTGGTCGTTACGTTCTCATATTCACCCTCATAATTCCCCGATAAATATTGACATTTCTGTAAAGTGCAGCCTCTGCGAAAGAGCGAAAGAAAACGAATCAGTAACAGTTAATTAAAAAGTTACAATAAAAGTTAAAAATTTCCTTTGAAATAGTTTTTCCTTCCATTATAATATTTATAAAGAAAATAAAGAAAAATATAAAGAAATCGAAAAAAATTTCTTTATAAATTAAAAATTACCTACTTCAATAATTTCATGAAGAAGCCGAAAAAGCCGAAAAAAGGAGCAAAAACCTTCATGGAATTATCAAAATTCGGTCGAAAAAACAGTTCCTTCGTCAGAGTTGCCACAAAAAAATTAATTTTGTTTTTCTTTAACTTTTCTCTGATTTCCAGACAAAATTTTCACTTTTTCCCTGACCCTAAAGAATATTCTGCGATTATTAAATAAATATTTAATCATTATTACAACTCCATAAGAATTAAGATTTACAAAAAATTTCAAATTCAAACCTTTTTGCAATTCAACAACTTTTCAAAAAAAAATTAAATTATTTACAAAATTTTTAATAAAATCTTTCGCAAGAATTAATTATTTTCATAAAAAATAAAATTTTTCACAGAATTTCAATTATTTTTATTACAATTTTAAATTGATTCCTCGAAAAATGTAATTATTTTCAAAAATTTCTTGCACAGAATTTCAATTATTTAAAAAAATTTCTTTAAAAATTCGTTGCAAGAATTCAATTATTTTCCTAAAAAATAAAGATAAAAATAATAAAGATCATTGAAATCTTGACGAGAATTTATAAACAATTTTTAAAAATAATTAAATTTCTTCAAGGAATTTTATTAATTTTCGAAAATAATTGAATTCTTTTGATGAATATTGGTCATTTATGAAAATAATTGAACTTTGCGTCAAATTTTATCAAAATTTTTTAAAAATAATTGAATTCTTTTGGGAAAATTTATTAAAATAGTAGATATTGAAAAGCATTTAAATAAGAAAATTTTTTCTAAATAATTGAAATTTTGACACAAATTTTATTTAATTTTTTGAAAATAATTGAATTCTTCTGATATATTTTGATTATTTATAAAAATAATTCAATTTCGTAAAGAATTTTATCAAAATTCGAGCAAATAATTGAATTTTGCACAGAATTTTATAAAAATTTCTGAAAATAATTGAATTTTGCAAAGAATTTTATTAAAATTCCTGAAAATAATTGAATTTCTAGGACGAATTTCTATATTTTTTAACAGGATTTCATTTACTTAAAAGAAATGTAATAAAATTCGTTGCAAAAATTGAATTATTTCCGTAAATAATAAAATTCGATTAAAATTGTATTAAAAATAATTGAAATTCTGCAATGAGTTCTATTATTTATGAAAATAATTGAATTTTTGCAAAAAATAGAAAAAGTTTCAAACAATTGATTTTATTCAAAAAAATTTATGCAAATTCTATTTTTAATAATTGAATTTCGTTGAAATTTTCATTATTTTAGAAAATAATTGAATATTTGTGTAGAATTTTGTAGAAATTGTTTTTAAATAATCGAATTCATTGGAAAAATAATTGAAATTTTGCCATGAATTTTATTACTTTCGAAAATAATTGAATTTTTGTGATGAATATTGTTATTTATGAAAATAATTGACTTCCTCTGAATGGTTTTAGTACTTAAGAAAAAAATTAAATTCCTGAAAGGAATTTTAAAATTTATAAAAATAATTTAATTACTTATTGGAAGATTTTAATGCTAAATTTTAAAACATCTGATTTTTTTCGAAAAAATATATGCAAACTATTTTAAATAATTGAATGTTTGTGTAAAATTTTATCAAATTTTTTGTTTAATTTTTTAATTTAATTTTAATTTTTTGTTTAATATTAAAATTTTTGAAAATAATTGAATTTTGGAGAAGAATTTATTTAATTTTAAAAATAATTGAAATTTTGACGAGAGTTTTTTTTTCAATTTTTAAACACAATTGAATTTCTGCGAAAAATTTTATTACTTTTGAAAATAATTGAATTTCTGCAATTACATATTTGTAACTTCTCCAAAATTCAATTTTTTCCAGTAAAAATTTCCAGAAAAATTTTATTACTTTTGAAAATAATTGAATTTCTGCAATTACATATTTGTAACTTCTCCAAAATTCAATTTTTTCCAGTAAAAATTTCCAGAAAAATTTTATTACTTTTGAAAATAATTGAATTTCTGCAATCATTTGTATCTTCTCCAAAATTCAATTTTTTTCCAGTACTCTAATAAAAATCCCTGACTTTTCCCTGAATTCCCTAATTTTTTCCCTGTCCTGTAGCAACTCTGTTCATGGAATTATCGAAGCACCTTGATTGAAAATTTTTCAAATTTGTATAATTAATCCAATAGAGTAGAATTATTTAGGAAGTGAAAAATCTCACCTTCGTGGACTACCGTCGCTGGATGGCGGAATGACTGTGACGGTAACTTGCAAACTCGTTTTCAGCAGATCGACCATTTGATCATGACTCAAAGTTGAAACGGCGACCTTGCAAATTTCCACGAGTCTCGAACCTTGTCTGAGACCCGCTTGCCAAGCGAAACCCATTCCCTCCACTTGTGTCACAACTCCATCCGGCTGAACATGAAATCCCAATTGTCCCAAATTATTTCTCTTCAACGACAACTCCGAGGCTGGCGATCCTTGAGTCACTGCTCGCAATCGGGCCACAATTTCCATCAATTCATCGCGTTCGCCACAATCACCACGCACATGTATCGTTATACATTCGCCCTGATGGTAGTAAAGTCTCAAACTGAAATCGAACATTTCATTTGCTCTGTTAATGAAAATTGGAAAATTTTAGTTAGTTTTGTTAGTTTAGTTAGGTTGCGCTTAGAGGAGAATGTTAAAAATAGTTGTTTCGATTGAAAAATCGAAATAGATTACCTATTGGTTTGGGCGTGCCATCCGAGAACTCCCACGCAGGGTGTAACAAAGACTATTTGTCGCGAGTGTTCTTCAACAAGTACGATGGAATCGATGCTCACGCCAAGATAGCAATCGGTACTTTGATTGCTGTCCTCGAGAATAACTTGCCAGCATATCGCACCACGTTGCGAGGCATCACACGGCAGACGAGGTCGTACAACTGCTTTCTTTTTACTGCTAAATGAAAGCATTGCTGAAAATAAATTTAAAATTAGAAAATCGTATTTTTTTTAAAGAAATCCTTTTTTTTAAAGAATTTCCCCATTTCTTGAAACTTTCGTTTAATAAACTACAACTTACAAAATTTCTGTCCAGTGTCAACCATTGATGACGATGAGTATTTCGTTGCTAAATTTCTCAAGTATTCCAATCTCGTTCTCGTTGCCATCGTCGCAAATTTTTCCACCCTATTGTCAAAGAAAAATAAGTGAATTAAATACAGATATAAATATGAAAATATAAAAAGAAAAAAGGAGAAAATAAAAAAATTAACAGGGTTACCACAAAAATTTAATCTTGTTTTTCTCTAACTGTTCCTTGATTTTCAGACAAAATTTAAAATTTTTCCCTGACCTATTACTAAAAATTTATACTATAATGTTTTCAATATTCAATAATAATTGATTATTAGTATCTAAAATTTGAACTGAAATTAAATTTTTTAATTCAATTTTTATTTGAAAATTCTACGGGAATATAATTTTTCCCTGACTTCCTTGACTTGTGGTAACCCTGAGTGAAGATTAAAAAAATTAATGCACAGAGATTAATCTGTGACAATATTTAAAGTAGAAGAAAATTACTTGTGCGCTGCATTTTCTCCGTTAATCGCTTTGGCAAGGATAAAATCGGCGAAAGCCTTCCCTTTGGGAAATGAAGCGCCAACAGGTACTGGTGGACCAAAAATAGGCACCTCCTTATTTCTCGAAATTGCGACAGTATATTGAGTATTCTCCGAACAGGGATTTGTAACACGTACTATAATAAAAACGTGCTGAAATTGCGAACGTATTCTCCTTGGACTGAAGGGCAATGCTCCTGGTTCCTAAAATAAAAAAACAAACACTGTACATTTTTTGCTAATAGTACTTTTAAATATTAAAAAAAATATTACTTCTTCTAAAATTGAAAGAAGCATTTTCTTGTTGAAATTGAAAATTTTCGCAAAAAAAAAAAAACTCACTTGGAAGACAATCGTGACTATATCGTTTCCGATGTGTCTTTTTCGTAACAGCTGCTGTCTATTGTTTGGCGTGAAGGGCAACATCGTGGAAACGTGAAAAGTAACTTCCGCTCCACGGTGATTTGCGACGACCGCGTGAGTTCCCGTCGAGTCAGTTCTCGTGTCCAGACCCGCTTTAAAACCCTCGTATCCACGCAGTCTTACTCTTTGGCCTGAAAGAAAGGAATTTCTTTTAATTTTTTTTTTCATTCTTTCTTTCTCTTCCAACAATGTAGAGAGATCAAAACGATAATAATATGGGAAAACAATAAACAAAGGAATCAAAGTGCAAAAAAATCGTGTAAAAATCGAAAAAAGAAAAACAATTAATAGAGTTAACAGGGCTCGAACCAGTGAAAGTATTTAAAAATAATATGGACTTTACGGACAAACAAACTTTTAAGTAATTAAATTCTATGGACGAATTTTAATAAAATTTTTAAGAATAATTTCATTATTTGAGGAATTAATTTAAAATTGTATTATAAACAATTTAATACCTGAGAATAATTTTGTTATTTATGAAAAATAATTGAATTCTTGAGAACAATTTTATTAAAATTTTTGAAAATAATTGAATTTCTGTGAAAATTTCAAAAATTTATAAAAATAATTGAATGTGTTTGAAGGATTTTATCAAAATTTATTTAAATAATTGAATTCTTTTAGAAAATTTTATTAAAATAGTAGATATATAAAAAATCATTGAATTTTATTAAAATTTTTGAAAATAATTCAATTTCTGCAATAATTTGTAACTTCTCCAAACATAACAATTTTTTTTAGTGTTTTTAACTCAAATTTTTCGATAAATGAATTATTTTTTAAAATTTTTGAAAAAATTCTTTGAGAATTTTTAAATTTATTTGTTTATAATTTAATTTTACAAAATTTTAATTATTCGGAAACTCTTCAATTAAATTTACATTAAAAAATTAAAAACTTCAAATCATTTTCAAAAAAAGTCCGCAATTAAACTTTTTCAAAAAAATTAATTCCACAGAATTGTTTATTCAAAAATATGAAAAATTAAGATTTTCAAAGATTTTAATTTGAAACCTTTTCAAAATTCAATTATTTTTAAGAATTCGTGCTGTAAATCATTTAATAATCAATTTAATCTAAAATTTTTACAGAAACTGAGGAAAATTTTTGAAAATAATTGAAATTTTGACAAGAATTTTATTAAAACTTTTGAAAATAATTGAATTTCGAAGATTTTTGCTATTTATAAAGATAGTTGAAATCTTGACGAGAATTTATTAATAATTTTTGATAATAATTGAATTTTTGCGAACAATTTTATTAATTTTTAAAAATAATTGAATTTCCGCGAAGAATTTTATTACTTTTTGAAAATAATTGAATTCTTGTGATGAATGTTGCTCATTTATGAAAATAATTGAATTTTGCGTAGAATTTTATTAAAATTTTGTTTTTGAAATAATTGACTTTTCTTAGGAAATTTTATTAAAATAGTAGATACCGAAAATCATTGAAATAAGAAATTTTTTTTTAAAATAATTGAAAATTTGACTAAATTAAAAAAAAAAATTTGAAAATACTTGAATTTCTGCGAAAATTTCTATTATACTTTTGAAAATAATTGAATGATTGCAAAGAAATTTATAAAAAATTTGTAAATAATTGAATTCCTGAGAAATTTTTATTATTTTGACAATAATTTTATTAAAATTTTTTAAAATAATTGAATTTTAGAGATTTTTTCTATTTATAATGATAAAGTGAAATTTTGCTAAGAATTTTATTAAAATTTTTGAAAATAATTGAATTTTGGAAAAGAATTTAATTATTTCTAAAGATAATTGAAATTTCACTAAGAATTTAATTAAAATCTTTGAAAATAATTGTATTTCGGAGAAGAATTTAATTAATTCTAAAGATAATTGAAATTTTGCCAAGAATTTAAAAAAAAATTTCAACATAATTGAATTTCTGTAATTATTTTTAATTTTTCTAAAATTCTCAAAAATAAAACATAGAATTTACAAATTTCGTCCTTTTTAATCAAATTGCGAACTTTACGGACCTTTTTTCGAAAAAAGATTAACTTTTACAGACTTGAAGCAAATTTACGGACCTAGTTTGATTCCTCAGTTAAAAATTGTATTATGAATGACAACAAATAAATAATATTACCAATTGTGTCTAAAAATTCGAGAAATGCAGGACCGGCGTGTTGATTATTGTACATTTCCTCTTCAGTTCTTTGTCCTGCACGACAGTAGAGAACGCCGATTTTGTACCTGCTGGTGAGGCCGTGTTCATCGACATTGGCGACTTCCGGCTCAGAGCTCGGTGTTCCCAATCGTAGGCAATTCATTTGCACCTCCGGGGCAACCAACTCTAAAAGTTCCCTCGTTGGTATTTTCCCCTGTTGTCTTATTCCTAAAGCCTCTTCGGGAATTGTTCCTCTAAGTGTCAACAACTCCGTGGTACGGACAATTATTCGATACTGAGTTCCGTCCTTTCGAATACTAATCGCGACTGGACCAAGTTGCTCGTCCATTCCGAACCAGTTTTGATGTTCTTGACCTACAAAAAAATTTGAATAATTAATTTTTTTAATGAAACTAAAATACTTTCTTCGAAGTGCGTCACATTTTTTTGTAACATTTTTTTTTGGTAATATAAATTCTGGTTCAGCATCAGCCGACAGCTGGATACTCGTGTGTCGCATTCGAAATTTCACAATGCAGATTATTATAAAAATAAAGAAAAGAATTGCGAATAATAAAAAATTGGGAATTGTATGAATTGTGTATGAATTGCATGAATTGTATACACTAACCGAGAAAATATCGACGATAATAGTAAGCACCATCGTCGACGCTTTCAATTGGCATAAGCCTTTTTTGGAGAGGACAGGTGTGTTTCCAGAGAGTTTCTCCAGGTGGTGGCTCCAAGACAGAAACACCATAGGCCATGGGTGGCCTGTGAATGCCATTTGTATTTGGACATCGAGTTAATCCAACTTCTCTTTCACCCTCTCCGCCAGTTTCGTTTCGAAAGAATGGACACGATTCGAGCAAATCATTACCTGAAATAATTGACAATTAATTAGTCCTCGTCTATTTTATGCGCAGATGTTTCACCACGAATTCATTAAATCGAATCAAAGAAACAATTCAAATCAGAGAGTCCTCTAACAGAATTGCCACAGGTCAGGGAAAAGTCAGGGAAATTAGAATTTGTCAGAGGAATCAGGAAAAAGTCAGGGATTTTTATGAAGAGTATTAAAAAGAATTAAATTTTTTAAAATCATAAGAAAATTCTGAATTTCTGTCTTTTTTGTTTGATTCAACTTAAAATTTCAGAAAATTTCAATTTTGAATGAATTTGATTAGAAATTTCAGAAAATTTCAAATTAGAAAGAATTTGATTAGAAATTTTAAAGAACTTAGCTTTTTGAAAATTTTTAATAATTCAACCTCTTCTGAAATTAGTTCAATTTATTAATATATTTAATTTATTATTATGAAAATAATGGATTCATAGAAGAGTCTTCGTTAAAAACACTAAAAAAAAATTGAATTTTGGAAAAGATACGAATTTTATTGCAGAAATTTAATTATTTTCAAAAGCAATAAAATTCTTCGTAAAAATTCAATTATGTTTAAATTTTTTTTTGAAAATTCGCGTCAAAATTTCAATTATCTTTATAAATAATTAAATTCTTTTTGAAAATTCGCGTCAAAATTTCAATTATCTTTATAAATAATTAAATTCTTTTCCAAAATTCAATTATTTTCAAAAATTTTAATAAAATTCTTGGCAAAATTCAAATATTTTAAGGAATTTTAATGAAATTTTTGGCAAAATTCAATTATTTTCAGGAATTTTAATAAAATTCTTTGCAAAATTCAATTATTTTCATAAATAACCAAAATTGAATTCTTGCAATGACAAGAATTCAATTATTTTCAAAAGTAATTGAATTTTTCCCAGTAATTCAAGTATTTTCAAAAACCTTTTTAAGATTTTTGTCAAAATTTCAATTATTTTTAAAAAATTTCATCAATTCAATATCATTTTCAATGTCTACTATTTTCATCAAAATTTTCTTTCTTCTTCTTCGAAAGAATTTAATTATCTTGATAAAAATAAAATTCGACCCAGAAATTCAATTATTTTCAGGAATTTTAATCAAATTCTTTCCAAATTCAATTATTTTCATAAATATCAAAAATCATTAGAAAAACTCAATTATTTGCAGGAATTTAATAAAATTCTTTGTAAAATTCAATTATTTTCAAAACTAATAGAATTTTTCACAGAAGTTCAATTATTTTTAAAAATCTTTTCATATGTTTGGCAAAATCTCAATTATTTTCAAAAATTTTTGTCAATTCAATGTTTATTATAAATATCAAAAATCTTTACAGAAATTCAATTATTTTCAGGAATTTAATAAAATTCTTTGCTAAAATTCAATTATTTTCATAAATATTATAATTCTTTTCAGGGATTCAATTATTTTCACAAATATCAAAAATCTTTACAGAAATTCAATTATTTTCAGGAATTTTAATAAAATTCTTTGCAATAATTCAATTATTTTCATAAATAACCAATATTCACATTACAAGAATACAATTATTTTCAAAATGAATAAAATTCTTCCCACAAATTCAATTATTTTCAAAAATTGTTTATAAATCCTCGTCAAGATTTCAATTATCTTTATAAATATTTAAAAAAAATTTTCATCAAATTCTACTCAAACATTTAATTATTTTCGTAAATAATAAAAATTTCATAGGAATTCAATTATTTAAAAAATAAATAATAAAACTCATCGCAGAATTTCAATTATTTTTCGAATAGTGCAATTATTCTTAAAAATTTTATTAAAATTCATCGAAAAAATTCAAATATTAAAAAATTTTGTTAATAAAATTCTTTATAAGATTTCAGTTCCCAGAAAAATTCAATGATGTAATAAATTATTTATTTTTGTATTTAAATAATTGAAATTCTTGAAGAATTTTCGTAATAATTGAATAAAAAACGAATTTCTATTAAAGTTTAGGAAAATAATTGAATATTAAAAGCTTTATAACAAGAATTTTTAGAAATAATTCAATTCTAAAAAGTTTTTAAATTCAAAATGAATTCTTTTCAAAAATAAACATTTTCACAAGAATTCAATTAGGTATTTAAAAACAAATTTAATATAATTCTTCGTCAGATATTAATTATTTTCAATTTTTTAATGAAATTTCTCGATAGAATTTAATTATTTTCAAAGAATTTTAAAAAATTCTGAGAAATTCAATTATTTAAAGGAATTTGAATAAAATTCTTCACAAGAAATCTGGAATTCAATTATTATCGCAAATATAATTATTCACAGGAATTCAATTCTTTAAAAAATTTTTTAATAAAATTCGTTGCAAGAATTCAATTATTTTCATAGAAAACAAAACTTATCGCGGAATTTCAATTATTTTTTGTACAATTTTAAATAAAATGATAGAAAATTGCATTTATTCGTAGAAAATTTTTTTTTAATTTACAGAAAGAATTTAATTATTTTTAAAAATTTGTTGATAAAATTTTTTATGGATATTGAATTTTAAGAAACATTCAGTTATTCAATGAATTATTTATTTTATTTTTATAATTTTTTGAATGTAAAAAATGTTTGAATTTTGAATGTTTCGAAAAATTTTAATTATTGTTATTGATGTTTTCGAATAATTTTACAATGAAAGAAATTCTCAAATAAATGTATTAGAACATTTTTCTCAGTATCTAATCATATTTATTGATTAATTAATTAATTGCTAAAGAATATTCTTTAGGATCAGGGAAAAAATCAAAATTTCGTCTGGAAATCAGGGAAAAGTGAGGGAAAAAGAAAGTAAAATTTTTTTTGCCAATCCTGAAGAGAAAGAATGGAAAATACCTTTTCCATCTCCCGTGTCCTCCTCGGGTGCCTCGTCAGGAGTCGACGATCGTAAGGAACTCGCGGCCGATGCTCCGGTGGCAGTGTTCCTTCTTCTGGCTAGTAAGATACCTCGTAATTTGGCAGCGTAACCTAAATTGGCAGTGAATGATTGACAGTCGTAATGAGCGAATGCCCGTCTTCTGTGTCTCTCCTCGACGTCGGCCGAAATCACGGGACTGGTGCAAGTTTCTTCAGAGCCTCGTGGCGGTTTTCCGCCCCACAATCGATTCAGCTTCAGTCGCAGTTTCGGACTGTTTCCGGTTGGTCCACAAACTTCATCAGCGTCCGGTGACTGGACATCCTGTACTCGGCGCATAAAATCCGATGATGGACTACGCTGCTCGGGCGGACGAAAATCTTGCAGCATACTGAAGAGATTGTCGCCTACGGATACTGATTGCGCCACCACGTCGATACTGCCTGTAAATTGTTTATGGCACAATGAATACAAATACAATAAATACAAATACACTAAATAAATATCCAACAATTTTTATTAAAATAAAAAAATTATTTTTATAGTACTTTTGAAAAATTCTACCGTCCCTAATTAAATTCTCTTCTCATTGTAGTAAAAGCTATGGTCTCTTATTTAAAATCTTATTAAAATCTCCTATTTAACCGAGTGACAGAAATCAATTCTTTTTCGCAACAGTTTCTTTGAAGGAAACTTAAATTTTCTTTCCTTCGAAAAAAAATATGGAAATTATACTAAATTGAATCAAAATGGTACCAAACTGGAGCAAATTAAATACCAATTTTATCAAATCCATATCAAATTTAATCAAATTGATACACTTCATAATTAATTTTAAAAAAGTATCAAAAAGTAGCTTAAAAACAGAAAAAAAGTAGTAAAAAATTAGCTATCGAAAAATTAAACTTGATGACTCAATTTTTTTTTTATAATTTCTTAATTACATTCAAAAATAGAATAATTTTTTATAATAAATATTTAAATACCTTTTTATTTTGTCTACAGTAATTAAAATATTTCAAATGATTTCAATCTAACGCATTTTTGAAATTTAACTATTTCTAAAAATTACAAAAGTTCTTTCAAAATTCGATCCTACTTTTTTTAAAATAATAAAATTATTCAAAACTTTAATCATTTTATTTTAATCAATTCTAAATCAACTCTTCTTAGAAAGTTCTACGAGAATTCAATTATTTAGATGCAAAAACAAATAATTTATTGAATAATTGAATATTTCTTAAATTTGAATTCTTATAAAGAACTTTATCAACATTTTTTAAAATAATTGAATTTTTACGAAGAATTGTATTAAAAATTTTAATAATTAAATTCATTCAAGAAATATAATTAAAAATTAATTGAAAATAATTATTAGACTCTAAAAAACAAATTTTGTAAAATTTTTTTAAATAATTGAATTTTTTCGAAGAATTTTATTCAAAATTTTCAGAATAATTGCGTTTTTAGCGAATTCATTAAAAATTATATTATTAAAAATAATTGAAATCCTACGATGAATTTTATTATTTATAAAAATAATTGAATTTTGGAGAAGAATTTTATTATTTATAAAAATAATTGAATTCTTGCAACGATTATTATTAAAATTTTAAAAAATAATTGAATTTTGGAGAAGAATTTTATTATTTATAAAAAATAATTGAATTCTTGCGAAGAATTTTATAAAAATCTATGTCAATAATTGATTTTTTTCGAAAAATTAAAAAAAAAATCCAAATTGGATCAAATTTCTAACAAATTGTATCAAAATTCATATCAAATTCTCCATTATTTTTATCGTAGCGAAAAAATCAATTTTTGAACAATCACCCAGTTTCTTTTAAGGTTTTAAATGACAATTTTCATAAAATGAATTAATTCCAATAGGTTACAAATTAAAATTTTAGAAAATTTTAATTTTTAATGAATTTAATTAGAAATTTTTAAGAACAGTTTTTTGAAAAACTTTATAACACATTTTGTAAAAGAATTCAATTATCTTGAAAAATATAGAAATTTTTCTCAGAAATTCAATTATTTTCAAGAAATTTAATAAAATTCTTTACAAAATTCAAATATTTTCATATAATAAATAATCAAAATTTATTACAAGAATTCAATTATTTTCAAAAGTAAAAGAATTCTTCACATTCATTCAATTATTTTCATAAAAATATTAAAATTCTTTTCAGGGATTCAATTATTTTCATAAATATCAAAAAATCTTTACAGAAATTCTATTATTTTTAGGAATTTTAATAAAATTATTTGCAATAATTTAATTATTTTCATAAATAACCAATATTCATTACAATAATTCAATTATTTTCTAAATTAATATAAAATTTTTCGCAGAAATTCATTAATTTTCAAAAATTGTTAATAACATCTCGACAAGATTTCAATTATCATTATAAACGCAGAAAAAATCTTTAAAATTCAATTATTTTCAAAAATTTTAATAAAATTATTGTCAAAATTTTAATTATTTTCAAAAATTGTTCGAATTAAATTATTTTCAATATTTACATATTTTAATCCAATTTTTCGAAAGAATTCAATTATATCTTAATAAATATCAAAATTCTTCATAGAAATTCAATTATTTTCAGGAGTTTTATTAAAATTCTTTGTAAAAATTCAATATTATTTTCACATTTTCAGGAATTTTTATAAAATTCTTTGCAAAATTAAATTATTTTCATGAATAACCAAAATATATTACAAGAATTCAATTATTTTCAAAAGTAATGGAATTCTTCGCAGAAATTCAATTATTTTTAAAATTCTTTTTAATATTTCTTAGCAAAATTTCAATTATTTAAAAAAAATTTTCTCAATTCAATGACTTTGAGTATCGACTATTTTCATAAAATTTGCCAAAAGAATTCAATTTATTTAAAAAATATTTTTTAAAAATTTGGACCAAATTGTCCCTTTTTTCTATTTTAGCTAAACGAATAAAAAAAATTGGATCAAAAGGACACCAAATTGGTTCAAAATAATACCAAATTGAATCAAATTGATGCCAAAATATTCCTTGTTTCTAACTTAGTTAAAGAAATCAAAGAAATTGGATCAAAAGTATACCAAACTGCAAATTGGATCAAAATAGTACCAAATTGGGTGAAGAATTTTAGATTTTTGGTACCAGTGGTAAGGGTAGTTTTTTTGATCAAAGAATGAAGTTTAAAAAACGAGTAAAGTATTTTTGAAGAGCCCAAAAATAATGAAGTAATTTGCCCCAAAAATAAAGGAAAAATGTTTCATTTTAAGAATTTTCAATTTTTTTGTACAAGTGGTAGGGGGTTTTTTTTTTGTTTTTGTACAAGAGCCTAATTTTGAACTCCGGGGCTAAAATAGTATTTTTTGACACCATTATTTTTACCATGTGAGCCATATTCCCGTCTCAGGGGTGTTTCCGGTATTCTTGAAGCAGGATCCGGGCTGTGTGGCAATTCCAAACTGGAATTCGATCTATGGAGGGCCAGTCCTCGTCCCACTCGACTCATTGGCCCCCCACTGCCACCCCCGCCGTTCATCGGAAGACTCGCAATCATCTCGTCATTCTGTAAACAAAAAAATATCGAATTCAAAATTTTTTCCATTTTCTCCTTCCAAAAAAAAGTAACTTTTAATTAAAAATAATTTTAAAGTATCAAAAATTCCAGAAAATGCAAGGGGGGGGGGGTAAAAAACCTTAAAATTATGCTTACGCAATACTTGAATGGCCCCTTTGTAAATAAAGTTAATAAACAAATAAATAACATTTTATTTATCAGAATTACAGATTTTATAGAATTAAATTATGCTTATTTAAAAAAAAAACAATAAGTTTTTATTTGGTTTTTTTTGTATTTGGTTGTATTTTTCATTATTTTCTTTTATTTTTTCACTATTCAGAAAATAAAATTAATATTTATTTTCTAATCATCCTTAAGGACATGATATTCAATGGTCACGTGTTTCAATGTATGTGAAAATTAATTAATAATTATTTTCTTTTATTTTCTCAATATTGAGAAAATAAAAGAAAAGAATCAAAAATACAACCAAATACAAATACAAAAAGAAAACCAAATAAAAATTTATTGTTTTTAAAATGAGGCTAATTTAATTCCACTGGGAATCGAACCCTTGACCGATAGATGATAATTTCATTATAACTAAGCTTGAAAACTAAACTAAATGACCTTTAGGTCATGTTATTCAGTGGTCACGTGTCTCATAAAGATTCGAAACACGTGACCATTGATTAACATGCCCTTAAGGATGATTAGAAAATTTTTTCTCCCCCGTTATTGTGAACGAAAAAAAAGAGGGAAAAATAGATTTGAAATTTCTAAAATTGCCGCATGTGTGATGTATATATAAAAATAAATATTCCAAACAAGGCGACAAGTGCTTGTGCAGTCGAGGGTGTGAATACGCTGGAGACTTAACTAAGCTTAAACAAGCAAAAGAAGTATGTGGTTAATTAAAGTCATCCCTCTCTTTTTTTTTTTATTCTGAACTTGAATACTCTACATATTGTATGAGAGAGGGAAAAGGGTCAGGTGTCCCTGAGGAATACGTGCGTGCAGCTCATTTTCCACGAGTGCTTCTGTTTATCTATGACTTTTTTAATTATTCTCTTTTAATGAACGTTGCCATAATTTTTTTTTCCCAACGCCCATATATGTATACCTATATAATATATCAAATTTCACGAACTATTTTAATTCAATTTTCCCTCTTTTGATATTAAAAAAATCGATTATAAAAGACAATGAAACAATTAATAATTCACCGTCAAATTAAAAGTTTCACTTTGCAACGAATTGATACCAAAAAATGTGGATCAAATAAAAATATTAAATAAAATTAAATTAAAAATTCCTCACAAGAATTTAATTATTAAAAAGAAAAAATTTTTTTTGCAGAAATTCAATTATTATCAAAAAATGTTTTTAAATTCTCGTCAACCTTTCAATTATCATTATACATAACAGAAATCATCGAAATTCAATTATTTTCAAAAGCAATAGAATTCTTCGCAAAATATTCAATTATTTTTTTGAAAAAAAAATCAATTATTTAAATAGATTTTTATAAATATCTTCGCAAGAATTCAGTTATTTTTAAAAATAACAAAAACTCTTCTCAGGAATTCAATTATTTTTTTATATAAATAATTAAATTCTTCGCAAGAATTCAATTATTTTTATAAATAATAAAATTCTTCACAGAAATTCAATTATTTTCAAAAATTGCTTTTAAATTCTCACCAACCTTTCAATTATCTTTATACACAACAGAAATCATCGAAATTCAATTATTTTCAAAAGTAATAGAATTCTTAGCAGAAATTCAATTATTTTTTTGAAAAAAAAATCAATTATTTAAATAGATTTTTATAAATATCTTCGCAAGAATTCAGTTATTTTTAAAAATAAACAAAAACTCTTCTCAGAAATTCAATTATTTTTTTATAAAATAATTAAATTCTTCGCAAGAATTCAATTATTTTTATAAATAATAAAATTCTTCACAGAAATTCAATTATTTTTTAAAATTTTAATAATAATCGTTTTAAGAATTCAATTATTTTTATAAATAATATTAAAACTCATCACAGGAATTCAATTATTTTTAATACAATTTTAAATGAATTCCGAGAAAAATTCAATTATTTAAAATGATTTTGGTATAATTTGTTTATTAGAATTTAATCATAATTTTCAATTACCTTATTAATTCAATTCCTTGAAAGAATTTAATTTTTTTCAAAATTTTCGTTAAAAAATAAAATATTCAATTATCTTCAGGGATAATAAAATTATTTTGCAGGAATTCAATTATTTTAAAAAATTTTTTAAAAAATTCTTCGCAAAAATTCAATTATGCTAAAAAATTTAAAAAAAAATTCTCGTCGAATTTTCAATTATCTTTATAAATAATAAAATTCTTCTCCAAAATTTAATTATTTTCAAAAATGTTAATAAATTTTTCTTCGTAAAAAATCAATTATTCAAATAGATTTTTATAAAATTCTTTGCAAGAATTCAATTATTTTTATAAATATTAAAACTCATCGCAGGATTTCAATTATTTTTAATTTTTAATGAAAATTTTGAAATTAATTGAATTTCATGAAGATATCAATTTATTTTCAATAGTAATGATTATAATAAAATTCTTATCAAAAATTATATAATAATTAAATTGTTCGAAAATAATTGAAATTTACAAAGAATTTTATTAAAATACTTTTGAGAACAATTGAATTGTTTAGAAAAATTTTATTACAATTTTTAAAAATAATTGAACCTGTTAGAGAAATTTAATTAAAATTATCTTGAATATAATTGAATTTCTTCCTAGAAATTTAATTAAAATTGTATTAAAAATAATTGAATTTTGCAGAAGAATTTTATTATTTACAAAAATAATTGAATTCTTGGGCAAAAAATTTCTTATTTATGGAAATAATTGAATTCTTGCGAGGGATTTTTACATATTTTTCGAAAAAAATCAATTATTTAAATAGTTTTATAAAATTCAATTTATTATTTAAAAAAATTGAATATATTTTGTTTCTTGGAGTGTAATAATTATTTTCAATTAATTTTTAATTACATTTCTTGAATGAATTTAATTATTATAAAAAATTTTAATACACTTCTTTGTAAAAAATTAATTTATTTTAAAAAAATGTTGATAAAGTTTTTTATAAGAATTCAAATTTAAGAAATATTCTCAATTATTCAATAAATTTATTTTTGTATTTAAATAATTGAAATCTCGTAGAAGTTTCTAATACAATTCTTATTAGAAACTTCTACGAGAATTAGAATTGAATAAAATAAAACGATTTTAAAGTTTTGAATAATTTTATTATTTCAAGAAAAATAGGATTGAATTTTGAAAGAACTTTTGTAATTTTCAGAAATAGTTTTTAAAAAAAAACTCATTTTATTATGAGTAAATTGAACAAAAAAAATTGTTGTGTATAATAAATTTCTATTTTAAATAAAAAGATCCTTTTTTTACTATACTTTTTGCTACTTTTTAAAAATAAATTATCGAATACAAAAACCCTGTTTTCGATAAAGTAAAGTAGAGAAAATTTTCTTTTTTTTTTTTTGAAGGGAAAGTAATTGTTAAAATGCTTGGAGATTGTGGAATGCGAAAAATATAACATTGAAATGTAAGGGTTGTATTTGGACGCCTGGGGGAATGATTCCCGTCATACATAAATGCATAGATGTGGCAGATGCCACTGTGTAAAATAAAGTGATACCATGGAATGTCGAGAATGCATATAGTGAGAGAGGAGGGCCTATCCGAATGTCTGACCATCGCGTTCGTGCCAAATACCTGCGGGGCCCAATCTTCCATCGAGATTATTGTTACAGACGCTCTGCTTTCGTGATGCTACCATTTTTTCCATAAATGAAAACCGGTATGCTATATATACGTGCCCTACACTTCTGTTTTGTCAGAATTTTAAAATTCAGCCCGAAAACGTTTTTTTTATTTTTTATAGTTTGTTTTCGTTTCTTTACTTTTATTTCTTAATTTATTTTTTGTTGCTACTATTTTTCATTTTTTTTTAATTCTTTACTGTTACTATTTTTCATTTCTTTTATTTTTTATTTCTACTATTTTTTTTTACTTTACTCCTTTTATTTCTTAATTTATTTTTTATTGTTACTATTTTCCATTTCTTTTACTTTTTATTGTTACTATTTTTAATTTTTTTTAATTTTAATTTTTAAATTTTTTTCATTTTACTCCTTTTATTTCTTAATTTATTTTTTATTGTTACTATTTTTCATTTTTTCTTATTCTTTATTTTTACTATTTTTTTTATATTTTACTCCTTTTATTTCTTAATTTATTTTTTATTGTTATTATTTTTCATTTCTTTTATTTTTTATTTTTACTATTTTTTTTACTTTACTCCTTTTATTTCTTAATTTATTTTTTATTTTTACAATTTTTTTTTTTGACTCCTTTTATTTTTATTCATGAAAAATTGAAATTACTTGTCAAAAAATATCGATGATATATCAAGGAGATACGAAAATTTCTTCTCGAACTATAATTAGAAAAATTGATAACAAAAAAAAATAAAGTACCTGCGAAGATCTCTTAATCCTTATATACACCACTCAGACCTTTCTTCCTCTAATTTCCCTTTTATTCAGTTTACAGGTACCTAACTGGATTTAAAACAGGTTTCCAAGGCTTAATACAAATTACAAAGTTTCCGTAATGTGGGAAAATGAAAATTTATCGCTCGTCAGATTTAACAGACAAGTCAGGCTATTACCATCTTCAGAAGGGAAAAATAGAAAAAAGAAATTATAATTTTTCAGTCAGGTAGAATTTTCGAAAATAAAGATTGCATCATTATCCTTTCTGGACCAAACCAAATATTGTTTTTTTTTTCCTACCTCTCGACCCTCTTCTTTTTCGAACGAAAATATTTTCCTAATTTATTCCGTAAATTACATTAAATATAGTGAGAGAAAAAAATCATAAGCGAATAGTAATTTTCTAGGAAAACATTTTTTTTGCAATTAGTAGAGTTATTTTTCTCAATGGTGATAAATAACTTTGCGTCAGCTTCACTTCTATTATTCATATCTCTGAGACGCATCCGTTATACTCACAGTCTCACATATTCATTAATAAGAATAAGAAATTCTATTAACAATCAATTTTTATTTAGAAAAAATTTTTTAAATTCAGAAAAAATAATTTTTGCAGAAAAAAAATAAAATTTTCTAGAAACTAAATAATTTTTGCGAAAAAAAATAAAATTTTCTAGAAACTAAATAATTAATTTTTTTGTGTTTGATGTATGACACACAAAAATAAAAGTAAAAAATTCTGATTTTTATCGCACCTAAATATGTCCGAAGAAGACGATCACGAGATTTTTCTTCCTTCCTCTTCTCTCTCTCTCTCATGCGCATAAAACGATCCTAAATAAGAAAGACCGGATTCTTTCGATCTGACTCATATATATGAGAGACTCAATACATTATCCTGAGGATTATGCTCTTTGTCACACGTTCAATTCTCATTTCTCATATATACATATATATACTCACGCTCCCGATTCGAGAAAATCAGAATTCCATTTGACAATAAAAGTGCAATAAGTGTTTTAATTACTATATTTAAAAAGCGGTATAAAGAGGAATTTTATCTCCCTCTTTTTTCCCCATACTTTATTACCTCTTTTAATTCAATTTTTTTCTTCAAATTAAAAATATTATTTTAATGATTTATTTCTTAATTAAATACCAATCCTTGTATGATTAATATAGTTGCGATCACTTCATCGGAGCGCGTCACAAATAAATATAAATCGTTGATTTTTTAATAAAAAAAAAAATGTTTAATAATAAAAAAGAAAATAAAAAAAAATAATAAAAAAATAAAATTATTAAAAATCGACGATTTATATTTATTTGTGACGAGTTCCGAAAAAGAGTAATTAGCAAATGAATAAATTAAAAAAATTATTAAATATAAAATATATAAACTTAAAAAAAAATTAAAAATATAAATTTTTTTTTTAAATTAAAAATAAATTTTTTTTTTTTTAATTAAAAATATAAAATTTTTTTAAAGTTAAATATTTAAAACAGACACAATTACATATTGTCTGCGAGCATAGAGTGCAGTTTCATTCTCTTGCAATTACGAAAAACGTCATCGTCACTCATAGTTTGATCGATTAATCCAGTCCTGTATATATATCTAATACAAGAGAGGTACACACGTATCAATTATATTTTCTCACCGTGCAATCTAATGAAAATTAAAGGCACGTTTGACCGCAATCGAATATATAATATTGCGACACAACAATTATTTCAACTATTAAATACAAATAAATTCCATTTTATGGAATATCTATTCAATTATATTTCATTTAGAGAATTTTTAAATCCAACTATGACAATAAATTTTCTCTGGATTTTAATTTCATAAAAATTGTTCAAATTACGAAATTTATATTTTTTAATGTAGAATTTATATTAAGCAGAAAGAAACAAACAAAAAAGTGAAAAGAAACGCAACTTGTGCAGTTTTTTAATTAAATTCAGTGCACGGCCAACGCGTTAATAATAATTAATAATTGATAATATTAATAATAATAATAATAATAATAATAATAATAATAATAATAATAATAATAATAATAATAATAATAATAATAATAATAATAATAATAATAATAATAATAATAGTAGTAGTAATAGTAGTAATAGTAGTAGTAGTAGTAGTAGTAGTAGTAGTAGTAGTAGTAGTAGTAGCAGTAGTAGGAGCAATAAAAATAGTAGTAATCAGAATAAACAGTACCGAAAAAGCAGAGATAAATAAAGAGGCAAAAATATTGTGGTTGCTTCTTTTGTTTTTCGCGAAGAGATGATAATTTAATGGGTATGGTCATTCACATCGAAGAAGTACAATTTTTTAAAAATAAAAACTCATGGAAATCTGCTAAGTGCATATATTTCGCAGTGAAACAAGCCTGAAATCCGGTCAACCAAACGATGGTCGCTCGACCGCTTGTACCGGAAGTTAGGCGTGTCTAACCGTCAACTCCAATGAACTGCGAGAAAAATGACTAAAAATCTCACAGTCCCATGAAATATTATACCTATACATATATACAGATATGCAAGGAAACACAGAATACCGATATGATTTGCATCCTTTTTTTTATCATTTACAATTTATACAAATTTTTCATTCACTATACAATTTTTTTTTATTCATTTTACTCATTATAATATTAATTTTACTTTTATACATTTTCCACCACAGTTTTCTCTAAAGTATCAAATTGATACTAAACTTTATCAATTTGATACAAAAATGTGTTTTCACATTTAAAATAAAAAATTGACCCTACTGTTAACTAAAAAGTATCAAAATTGCAACAAATTGATACTAAAATGTGGATCAAAACAACAGACTTCGTACTTGATAATTAATTTTAAAAAAGTAGCTTAAAGGCTACTTTTGTTTTAAAAAAGAAAAAAATGTAATAGAACATTTTTTTGTAACCATTTAATACTTTTTGATACTGTCAAAAAAAAACAGTATTTATGATTGCTTGTCTGTTATAAAATGTTTATTTATATGAAATGTTTGTTTGAATCAAATATTCCTTACCATCAAATAATTATTATTTAAAGCACGCAGTTTTTCTAATGATTAGAAATAATATCCTTGGAAAAAAATTGTCTGAGCCAATTAAATATGCTTGCCATAGACAGAATTTTGTATTATTTTTTCTTTTTCTTCATTTTTTTTTTACTCGCATTAATAGTGCGGTGAAAAGTGGAGTAGTAAAATTTGAATGCCCGTATACATGTTTTGAGAAATTAATTATAGTTTTCACTTGACACGAACTATATTGTACAAAAGAGTACCTCGCCTCGGGTATATGTTCGTGTCGTTTCGAGTAGACGATCCATGAAACCTATCGAAGCAAATATCCGACTGTCAGTGTACATCGAATAAATACAAATTGCACCATATCCATTATGTACCACGAGGCACCACGAGGAACGTAAACAGTATATTATTGAATTTCGAAGTGTAAAAATTAAAATTCTACTTTTCGGTTCAAATTTATTTCCACCGAAATAAATATTTCAATTTCCCAATGGAATGGTCATTATGGAATTTTTTTTAGAACTTTAATCTTTAAAACAACTTTTCGTTTTGAAATTGGGTTAAAAATTTACAATCTGCAGTTAATTAAATTAAAAGTGTAATAACGGATGAAATGAAATGAAATAAAGTATCGATGACAATTTTCTTGATATTGTATAGTATTATATATATATGTATAGTTTACGCCAGATGCACCTGACCGTGCAAGTTTGTTCATTCGAGTCGTGTGGTTGCACGCACCGCGAGCATTCCCATGGATACACGTACATAAAATGCACACATATCTAATATTGTGAACCAATACAAATGAAGAGAAGAGTCCTGACTGGTTGTGAGAGAAAGAGAGTAGGAGAAGAATCCGATATACACACTCTATGTGAAAACCAGTCTTTATCCATCCCATTTCTCAGATCTGCTTTCTCTCTTTTAATACGTCAAACGATTTGTTGATACTGTAATGACAAATTTGTTACGCATTCCTGCATCTTTGCTTATTCAACTACTCCAATATGAATCGCTTTCAATTTCTCATTTCTTTCCCTTTTTCTCTCTCTCTCTCTCTCTCACACTCTATCACACTCTATCATTCAATTAACGGAATGAATCTGTTTATTTTCCTTGGTTCACCACAGGGGGGTAATATTAACACTAATTTACCAAATTTCACGCTCACTGCAAAATTTATAATCGACAATTCAATTATTATTATTCTTGTATATAGTATTCTATGGTATCACTGTTAACTTAATCCAAATTGCGACGAATTGATACCAAAAAGTGGATAAAATCAGAATTTGATCTCAATTTTTGGTATCATTTTGATCCAATTGGGTACCAATTTGATACTTTTAGTATCAGTTTTCCTAAAAGTATCAAATTGGTACCTAATTGGGTCAAATTGATACCCAATTGGATCAAATCATAATTTGATATTAATTTTTGGTACCAGTTTGATCTAATTGGGTATCAAATTTTTTCTTTTAGTATCAGTTTACCTAAAAGTATCAAATTGGTACCCAATTTGATGAAAATGATACCAAAAGAGTATCGCAATTTGATATTCAAAAATTAATCACAGTTTTTTTGAAAGTATCAAAATTATATACAAATTACCTATAATATAAAATTATTCGCAGGAATTCAATTATTTTTAGATATTTTTCTAAAACTCTTTACAAGAATTCAATTATTTAGAAAAAAAAATTAATAAACTTTCCAAGAATTCAATTATTTTTTAAAAATTTTAATGAAATTCGTTGCAAGAATTCAATTATTTTCACAAATAATAAAATTCGTCTCAAGAATTCAATTATTTTCAAAAGTATAATAAAATTCTTCGCTGAAAATCAATTATGCTCAAAAATTTTTAAAAAAAAATTCTTGTCGAACTTTCAATTATCTTTATAAACAATAAAATTCTTCTCCAAAATTCAATTATTTTCAAAAATTTTAATAAAATTAATGTCAAAATTTCAATTGTTATTATAAAAGATAAACTTCTCCGAAATTCAATTATTTTTGTGAATATGAAAATTCTTCTTCAAAAATCAATTATTTTCAAAATTCTAATAAAAACTCGTCAAAATTTCAATTATTTTTATGAATAATAAAATTCTTCCACGAAATTCAATTATTTTCATCAATAAAAAAATTTTCACAAGAATTCAATTATTTAAAATAGAATTTTCCGAATATTTTTCGAAAAAAATCAATTATTTAAATAGATTTTTATAAAATTCTTTCCAAAACATTCAATTATTTTTATATAAATAATAAAATTCTTCTCAGCCAATTCAATTATTTTCAAAAATTTTAATAAAATTCCTGTCAAAATTTTTTATTATTTTCTAAAATTCTTATAATAATCGTTACATGAAATCAACTATTTTTATAAATAATAAAATTCTACTCCAAAAATCAATTATTATTAAAAATTTAAAAAAAAAACCTCGTCAAAATTTCAATTATTTTTATGAATAATAAAATTCTTCCTCGAAATTCAATTATTTAAAAATTTTTTAATGAAATTCTTTATAATAATTGAATTGTTTTTAATATAATTTTAATAAAATTTTTTGAAAGAATTCATTTATTTTCATAAGTAATATACAATTTTCAAAAGAAATTCAATTATTTAAAACATAATCTACATGAAATTTTTTGAAAAAAAATCATTTCTTAAAAAAGATTTTTTTTAAATTCTTCCCACGAATGGAAATATTTTAAAAACTTTATTAAAGTTCGGTGACAGAAAGTCAAATATTTTCATAAATATATAAAACTTCGTAAAAATTGAATTATTTTAAAAAATGTTGTTAAAGTTCTTTATAAGAATTCAAATTTAAGAAATATTCAATTATTCAATAAATTATTTATTTTTGTATTTAAATAATTACATTCTCGTTGAACTGTCGAACTGTCTAATAAGAATTGATTTAGAATTAAGTAAAATAAAATGATTAAAGTTTTGAATAATTTTATTCTAAAAAATTTATAAAAAAATTTGTAAATAGCTAATTTCCTGTGAATGTCTTGTTATTTATGAAAATAATTTAACGTTTGCTTAAAATTTTATCAAAATTTTTTTAAAATAATTTAATTCTTTTGAAAAATTTCAATATACTAGTAAATATTGAAAATCATTGAATTGAGGAAAATTTTTGAAAATAATTGAATTTTGGAGAAGAATTTTATTATAATTTTAAAGAGAATTGAAATTTGGACGAGAATTTTTTTAAATTCTTGAACATAATTGAATTTCTGCCGAAGAATTTTATTACTTTTGAAAATAATTGAATTTCTGCAATCATTTGTAACTTCTCCAAAATTCAATTTTTTCCAGTACTTTAATAAAAATTCCTAACCTTTCCCTGACCAATATTCTACTCTTCCTGACTTTTCCCTGAATTCCCTGATTTTCCGAACCTGTGACAAACCTGATATACACGGAAAAAAAGTTGTACCTGGAACAGCGATAAGTTTCTCAAAAATTGAGAAAGTCTGAACTGAAAATACTAAAAATTTGGCTAATTTAGTGAAATTTGTAGCTGTTTCAGGTAAACATTTTTTTTCCATGTACATACCAGTATTTTCTTAGATGTCTCAGAGCGTTTTGACGGAAACAATTTATTTTTTCCTTCTATTTTAAAGATACATAGGTATGTGTGTGTGTGTGTAAAAGAGAATGCCCATTTATGCTTATAGGCTTTTTCTCTTTATAGAGATGCATCTCTTTTGCGTACGCATTACATATCATTATTGCAGTACCTTTGTGTACCGTTGCAGTAGCCACTTGTAAGTAATTAAAGAGTAGAAAAAAATGCGCTTACAGCCACACCCGTCTTGCAATAATTGTTTCACCGCGAATACGAAATCAGAAACATACATACCAAGTACCTAGTTGTAACTATTTTACAACCACAATATTGCCAAGTAGTTATCCCATGCGCAACGTCCGTCAATTGAGAAAGATCGATACTCAACATGCTAATCAATTTGAAACGCGTGCCTCTCTCATTTATGTGTATTATACGTTTATACATATATACATAAACAACATAAATACGCATTTATTTACGCATCAAATGAATAAACAGTTCAATTAAAAGAAAAAATTGAAGTTGGAATTTTTATTCTCTTGTACAACAAACATTGTTCACAGCCATCGCTATTTTAATATTCTTTCTTCCTATATTTTTGGTAATTTTTTCTTTTTGATATTTTTGATTTTTAATCATCAAATTATTGCTAATTTTGTAATTGTTTCTAAAAGTACTGCAATTTTGGTAATTCAAGTAATTATAGTCCCAAATGGTAATAGAAATTAAAACAGCGATAGGTATAAACAATCATAGTTTCAAACAACTTTTTATCCAAAGGATTCTACAAAAAATATACATTAGTTGCTTTAGATCTCAGTCCACTTTCTTATAAATTTATTTGAATTTTATTTTTTCGTTCAATCTGAAGAAAAGTATATGAAAATTTCCATTCTTTTGTTTATAATTTAATTTTACAAAATTTTGATTATTCTGACATTCTTCAATTGAATATATTAGAAATTAAAAACATCAAATAATTAACAAAAAATTCCATTAAACTTTTTGAAATGTTTAAAAAATTAATTCTACAGAATTCCTAATTAAAAGTATGAAAACATCAAATTTTCAAAAAATTTTAATTTGAAACCTTTTGAAAATTCAATTATTTCTAAAAATCCAGGATGTAATGGTTTATAAATATTCGATTGTAATCTAAAATTTTCATTGAAATTAATTTTTAAGTCAATATTTATTAGAAAATTCTACGAGAATTCTCAATTATTACAAAACAAAAATAAATATTTTATTAAATAATTGAATGTTTCTTAAAATTGAATTTTTATGAAGAATTTTATCAACAAATTTTTAAATAATTGAATTCTCTAGACAGATTTTCATAAAATTTTTAAGAATAATTTTATTTTTCGAGATAATTAATTTTTGGAGAAGAATTTTATTATTTATAAAAATAATTGTAATTTTGACATGATTTTTATTAAAATTTTCGAAAATATTTGAATTTCGGAGAAGACATTTATTATTCATAAAAATAATTGATTTTCGGAGAAGTTTATTATTCATAAAAAAAAATGAATTTCCAGAGCAGTTTATTATTTATAAAAATAATTGAAATTTTATCAAGAATTTTAATAAATTTTTGAAAATAATTGAATTTCGAAGACTAATTATATTATTTATATAAATAATTGAATTTTGGAGAAGTATTTTATTATTTATAAAAACAATTGAAATTTTGACAAGATTTTTATTAAAATTTTTAAAAATAATTGAATTTCGGAGAACAAGTTTATTATTTATAAAAATAATTGTAATTTTGTCAAGAATTTTAATAAATTTTTGAATATAATTGAATTTCCAAGACTAATTATATTATTTATATAAATAATTGAAATTTTGACTATAGATTTTAAAAAAAATTTTGAAAATAATTGAATTCTTGAGACGAATTTTATTAAAATAGTTGTTAATGAAAATAATTAATTGAATTTATTTTGAAAAAAATTAAATATACTTGATTTTCTGAGAAAAATTTTGTTATTTATGAAAATAATTGAATTATTACGAAACATTCTATCAAAATTTTTTTTTTAAAAATTGAATTTCCATGAATAATGTTTCTATTAGTGAAAATAATTGAATTATTGTCAAGAATTGTATAGAAATTTTGTTAAATAATTGATTTTTTCGATATTTATAATTTATGAACATAATTGAACAATAATTTATGAAAATTATTTTTGAAATAATTGAATTCTTGTGAAATTTTTGCTATTTATGAAAAGAATTAAACGTTTGCGTAGAATTTTATTAAAATTTTTTTTAATAAATGAATTCTTTTGTAAAATTTTATTATAGTAATAAATAATTATGAAAAATTATTGAATTGAGAAAAGTTTTTGAAAATAATTGAAATTTTGACAAGAATTTTATTAAAATTGTTTAAAATAATTGAATTTCTCAGAAAAATTTTACTATATACTTTCAAAAATAATTGAATTTCTGCAATCATTTGCTATCATAATTCTAGATCAAACAGTTAATTTCTTTTTAAAGTTATAAACAAACTTCAAAAGGTGGTCCAATCTTGACTATGTTCTCTTATTCTAATTTCTATGAAGTATCACGTTGGTGAAGTTCACAACGTTTATAATCAACGATTTCATAAGAAAAATATTTTTTTAAGCAAATTTTTATTAATTTTTGTATAGAAAATATTTTGGTTAGTTTTTTGAATAATGATTTACAAAAGAAATATTTATGAACAAAAAATTTTATTCTTTTTCGTAGGAAAATAATTTTTTTTTTCAATCGTTGATCATAAACGTTGCGAACTTCACCGACGTAAGTATCTTGTATAAAGCAAATTTTTACTTGAAACAAACAAATGGTTAATTTTATTTTTTTTTAACAGTAAAAGAGAAATCTACTCGCAGAAAATTATACAATTCATACGTATATAATAAAACAAACAAAATAGAACAAGAAAAAGTGCTCCTCTTTTTTTCAGACAAAAATTCCAATTATTGACATTTGTTATAATTAGCAATGTGTAATTGCCAGGAACGATAGAAATTTTAATTAGACTTTTATTTTATGTAAACTATATGGACTTTCTGTATAATATAGTGATGTATATTGTATATAGATATACATAAGTACTGAATCTAATGTGTATTGTTTCCATAAATATATAGTTATGTAAAGTATGTGTAGATAAAAAAGTAACAGGATATAATTATCTTTTCAAGTTGTTAGAAGAGAGTGGGGGAAGGGGGAATAGGAAATAAATATGGGCCATTACTTAACTTACTCAAGGAGAAATTTATATACCCATTCTTTTAACAATAATATTATGTTTTAGAAATGTATATACGTCAATGTAAATTTACTTTTTTTTCAAATATTTGCAATTGTTAAATTCTTATCTAACAAATTTCCATAAAAATTAAATTACTTACAAGTATTTTTCAATGAGAAATAGCCAAGTATTTAGCAACCGAAATTATATAAAATTACCATTTTTTTGTAGCTAAAAAGAAAAAAAGCACTTATATTTTTTTAATAAAATGAGTTTTTTTTTATTCAATTTTATTTATAGGGGTCGTTCGTAAACCACGTAGCCCCTAAAATTAATGAAAAATAAAAAAATTTCAAAAATCCAAATAAATAAATTGGGGTCAAAATAAAATTTCGATTCCTTTCAAAATAAGGGGTTAAAATTTATGAAACCACCCTTTATTTAATTTTATTTTTATTTTTAAATTTCTTCTCGAATTTATTTCAAAATTAAGATTTGCTAATTTCTACAAGGGGTTTGTTCTTTATGTATAATAATATAAATATTTATGTTTATTTTCATTCTCCTTATTGAGAGACGAGATTTTTTTTTCTTTCCTGACATCGCAGTGTTCTTCTCTCCATTTTTTTTTCATTCTCCATTCCCTTATATATACTTGTTCCCGCGACTCCTTCAAGAGTCTATAACGATATAAGAATACAAATTAGAAAATTGCCAGCACATGGGAAAATTAAATCGTTACGCGCATTTAAATTGCTTCTTCCATACGAGAATTGTACATTGTCCGGACATTAAAAAATTTCTCACGGCAGTGATGAGGCCTCTTCTTTACAATTGTGATTTTTTTTTTCAACTTATGAGATTAAATGATTAAATGTGTGCAAAAATAGATGAGGAGAAAAAAAAATTTTTAGACCCCCTTTCTTGAAGGTGTCAATTAGGAATAATTATAATTGCTAGACTATTAATTAATTTGTGCGCTGTATTTACACACTTGGGCATAATTAATTTTGTTTTACATTTTTTTCTATAGGACGTTATATGCTTGTTTATAAAAGAATTTTACTTGTTTTAATTTACGATGATGTTAATTAAAAAATGTTAAGTAGTTGTAAATATAGGAGAGAAGAAATGATGAGAATATAGAAAAAGTATCAGTATTTTCTTGATAATTTTTTTTTATTTTCGGTGGCGCATTCAACTATCTCATCGACAATAGTCTATGTATTTTTGTTCTTTCTTCAGTATTCACCCTTTCTTCATCACTCTTTTTTTTAATAGTAGAGGCAATATTTATTTATTTTCTTCTTTCTTCTTTGTTCTTTCTTCAGTATTCACCCTTTCTTCATCACTCTTTTTTTAATAGTAGCGACAATATTTATATATTTTCTTCTCTCTTCTTTGTTCTTTCTTCAGTATTCACTCTTTCTTCATCACTTCTTTTTTAATATACAATACAAAGACTTGAAGTCTTTAAAAGTCTTTCTGAGTGATGAAGAAAGGGTGAATACTGAAGAAAGAAGAAAAAAGAGAAGAAAATACTACATGGGAAGAAAGAGTGAATACTGAAGAAAAAAAAGAAAAGAAAAAAAGAAGAAAAAGTAATTACTGAAGAAAGAAGAAAAAATAGAAAATAGACCCCTAACCAATAAGAGAGAAGAAAGAGTGGATACTGAAGAAAGAAGAAAAAAATAAGAAAGGGTGATTATTGAAGAAAGAAGAAAAAATAGAGAAGAAAGGGTAAATACTGAAGAAAGAAGAAAAAAAGAAAAGAATGAACGACCCCTAACTAATAAGAGAGAAGAAAGAGTGGATACTGAAGAAAGAAGAAAAGACAAGAGAGAAGAAATGGTAAATACTGAAGAAAGAAGAAAAGACAAGAGAGAAGAAATGGCGACTACTGAAGAAAGAAGAAAAAACAGAAGAAAGGATGAACACTGAAGAAAGAAGAAAAAAACAGAAGAAATGATGAGCACTGAAGAAAGAAGAAAAAATTGAAAAAAATATGAATACAGAAACAATATTAAAAGACAGACGCACCTGAGTATATGCAATAACGATAAATCAAAAAATAATCATAGTTTTAAATTGACAACTTGAAAAACCTATTATATTTACAAAGTGCCATCCAACGTACGCACACTATGGGTGTGTGCACGAATGTTTGTTTGCATTTCAATAATTTTTTCCTTCCTTTCCACATGACTTTGCCGGCAAAGTAAAGGTCTCTGACTAAAGTAGAATTTCTAAAGAAGGCACATGTTCACTCATGTAAGTGCATTATGCGCAAATCGTATATATCGCGTATGAAGATCGTTACGCGTCGTAGAACGACTCGTCTCATGCAGTGTTTCTCGCGATGGGGATTGCCTTTTTCTTAAATGAAAAGAAAGAAAGAAAAAAAAATACTTGTGTATATGAAAACCGTGGCCAGCTCGTTGACCTTCTTATCCCGTCTTCAAACATAAAACTTTTGTCTACTCTCACCTCCACTTTAGTCCTCTTCTTCAACTAACAATCTCGGAAGTAATTTAGAAAAAAAGAAACGAAGAAAAAAGCAAAAGAAGAAACAACGAAAAGAGAAAAAAGGTAAAAGCAAAAGAAGAAACAACGAACAGAGGAAAAAGCAAAAGAAGAAAAAACGAAAAGGAGAAAAAAGGCAAAAGAAGAAACGGGAAAAATTCTTTTTTTTTTGTGACTAATTGAAAAATTTGAGGCAATTATGAAATATTTGTATATATATATGTACCTAAATTGTGGTGGTAGTGAGCATTCTGACAATTCCAAGGGACCAATTGGATTGGAATGCGGGGACATTGACAAACGGAAAAGAAGAGGACTCCCAAGTGGGGGGGTAGAGAAGAAGAAGAAGAGAAAAAAAAGATGATGAAGAAGAAGAAAGTTGAGCAGTGGGAGAAAGAAGAAACGAAAAGACCAATCACACTAAAGTGACAGAAAAGAGAAGAAACCAGATGACATCTTTGTCGGCTCGGTTGATTCTGACTCATATCCAGTTAGACATTTTTACTGGCCTCTTTTGCGTCTTTTTAAAAGAGTATATACATAAGATTGGAGCACCCCCGCTATTTCTTTTGTAAAATCCTCTCACCTTTAAGTGTCTCTCTTTTCCTTATGTAACTCTCAAGGCCCGCATTTGTCGTTTAGATGAAAGCCTTGAATTCCACAAGACCACCACCATCACAACCCTAATGCTTTTTCAAAAACTCCCTATAATTCCTATTCACACAAATCCGATTTTATCAAAAATTTCCAAACACATCCTGCTCTCGCACATCAAATCAATCTATAAATAAATATGTCATATTTCAAAATAGAAAAAAAATTCAATTTTCTAAAAGAGTCACATTTGATTTCATGCGGTAAATAAAATTTTCCACCCGGATCTTTATATATAGAATTTTTTAGAGATTTTTATTGAGATGTTGATAGAAATTTTGATAGAGATGTTGATAGAAATTTTGACAGAGATATTTATAGAAATTTTGATACAGATGTTTGTAGAAAATAAAGTATTTTTATAGAGTTATTGTCAGTAGAGATTTTTTACAGTTTACAAAAAGAGGCTAGTCTAAATTTTTCTTTTCTAAATCGAAGAGAATAAAAATGGTAACCGGGTTCACTTTGTGAATGTTCGGAGGCAACTGAAGACTAAAAATCAAGAGGAGGCTGCTTCTCTATATCGAGTTGATACAGGAGGCCAACTTGTTGTGACTTGTTTGCAAAGGGCAAGATGATAATATTCGCTATTCACTATGGAATGAAAGGGAAAGCTGGACCTTATGAAACCACATAGTTCTTGTAAATCACGACCTTCAAATCGTCACGATAATTCAAATTTGCAAATTTTTCTCTCATTACAACTACTCCGACGCGACAGTAAAAGATGTTACAAAACTTTCCTTTACGTTTATTAACTCGTAAAATACATAATATAGAAAATTTGATAGTTTTCCCAGTAATGTTCCAATGTTCATCTAATAACTTGTATTTTACAACCCATTATTATCAATTTTATGACGAAATTTTACAATAATTTTATTTCCACTACTTTTTAAATTGTAATTTACAATTAGTTTAGTATAAATAGACGATGCAATTCAAAGATAAATGTTTGTGATGCTCTGAAGAGGGATTTTAGAACACTTGAAACAAGATTTATTTTAAACTGAATTTTTACTGATCCACAGGCTTCATAACACGATAATTAATTTTAAAAAAGTAGCTTAAAAACAGAAAAAAAATTCCTGCGAAGAATTTTATTATTTATAAAAATAATTGAATTCTTGCGAACAATTTTATAAAAATCTATTTAAATACTCGATTTTTTAAAAACATATTAGGAAGAAAATTCTGTTTCAAATAATTGAATTCCAGTGAAAATTTTTTTATTGATGAAAATAATTGAATTTAGGAGAAGAATTACCTTATTTATAAAATAATTGAAATTTTGACGAGATTTGTATTATAATTTTTGAAAATAATTAAATTTCGGGGAAGAATTTCATTATTCATAAAAATAAATGAAATTTTGACGAAATTTTTGTGAAAATTTTGAAAATAATTGATTATTGATGAAAAATTTTATTATTTATAAAAATAATTGAAATTTTGACAAAATTTTTGTTAAAAATTTTAAAATAATTGAAATTTCGTCAAGAATTTTTGAAGATAATTGAATTTCTGGGAAGAATTTTATTATTCATAAAAATAATTGGATTTAAATTTAAAAACTTTTTTTAAATAATTTAATTGCAGTGAAAATTTTTTTATTGATGAAAATAATTAAATTTAGGAGAAGAATTACATTATTTATAAAAATAATTGAAATTTTGACGAAATTTTTGTTAAACTTTGAAAATAATTGATTATTGGAGAAGAATTTTATTATTTATAAAAATAATTGAAATTTTGACAAAATTTTTGTTAACATTTTTAAAATAATTGAAAATTCGTCAAGAATTTTATTAAAATTTTTGAAAATAATTAAATTTCGGGGAAGAATTTCATTATTCATAAAAATAATTCAATTTTTGGGAAGAATTTTATAAAAAAATTTTGAAAATAATTGAATTTCGGGGAAGAATTTTATTATTCATAAAAATAATTGGATTTTTGCGAAGAATTTTATAAAAATTTTTGAAAATAATTAAATTTCTGCATTGTTTTTTAATATTTATAAAAATAATGGAATTCTTGCGAAGAATTTTATAAAAATCTATTTAAATAATTGACTTTTTTTAAAAAAATATTTGAAAACTTCTGTTTTAAATAATTGAATTCCTATGAAAATTTTTTTATTTATGAAAATAATTGAATTTCGGAGAAGAATTTTATTATTCGTAAAAATAATTGGAGAATAATAAAAATAATCTTGGAGAAGAACTTTATTATTTATAAAATTAATTAAACTTTTAACGAGATATTTATTACAATTTTTGAAAATAATTGAATTTCGGGGAAGAATTTTATTATTCATAAAAATAATTAAAATTTTCTGGATATTTTTAAAAAGTTTTTGAAAATAATTGATTTTTGAAGAAGAATTTAATATTATTTATAAAAGTAATTGAAAGAGGGATGAGATTTTTATTAACATTTTTGAAAATAATTAAATTGTTGCAAAAGATTTTATTAAAAATTATGTAAATAATTGAATTCTTGCGAAGAATTTAATAAAAATCTATTTAAATAATTGATTTTTTTCTAATATAATATTAGGAAAATTCTGTTTTAAATAGTTGTATTCCTGTGAAAATTTTTTTATTTATGAAAATAATTGAATGCTTGTGAAGAATTAAAAATTTTTTTGAAATTATTCAATTCTTTTGGGAAATTTTTTATTAAAATAGTAGATATTAAAAATCATTGAATTACTAAAAATTTGTGAAAATAATTGAATCGTTTTAAAGAATTTTATTAAAATATTTTGAATTTTTTCGAATAACTTTATTAAAATTTGTTAAAATAATTTTTTTATTTCAACTGATAACAAATTTAAAGTAAATTTTCAAACATGGAGAAAAGTAGCTTTTAATGTAACAAATAGAAGAAAATAACCAAATAGTAGCAAATAGTAAAAAAAAAAGTGGTAAATAGTAGGTTTTAGTAGATAAGTGCGAACCATTTACTTGATGCACTTTTTTCTAAGGATATCAAATTGAGACAAAAAAGTAATCAAAAGTGTTGTGAAGCAGCACTTTTGATTTCATTTTTTGTGTTGCTATTGTTGTATTTTTTATGTTGCAATTCAACACTTTTGATTCCTTTTTTGTCTCAATTTACTATATCCTTAGAAAAACTATGATGGCTAAACTTTTTTAAAATGTAGGTACTCATTCAAATTTAGAGATTAATTTCCCGGCATTTTTAAATCAAAAATAAACTTCAATCATTCACTATACCAGGAAACTGTGTTCTCTCAAGATTTCTCCGCAACAATTCCAAAAGACATGTGACTCATCCTATTAAATGCAGAACTCGGTTCATATCTCATGTAACGCGCTCGCGCATGTTAGTTTGCACTTAGATTTTGAAGTGCACCTGCTATTCTCATAGTAAACGTGTGATGCCTTGGCTATTTTCTCATTTCAAAAAAGAAAAGAAAAAAGGGGTAAAAAAAGAAAGGAGAACATCACTAGCTACGCCACTGGGGAAATAATCCCCGACGACAGCTGCCTTCTACGTTCAAATACCAACCAAACAAGAATTATATATGTGGAATCTGATATCTTTTCAAAGAACCTTTTAGAGATTGCATTTTCCGTCAAATATTAACTATATATTCTTTCCCTCTATAATGTATCTCGGTATTATGTATATACGGATAGGTTACACCCCATTTTACCTCATCATCCCGGGTATTTTTAATTTTATGTAATTACACTTCTGATTCGAACCTGATGATAATGGATAGCAGAAGTTTATTTTTAGGGATATTTTTTTTACATTGAAATCAAAGTTCGATCTGGCACGCGGGAATTTGCGTAAAATGATTTTAAACCAATATATAAAAGGGGGACTATTCGTGATGATTGCTTAAGGATATCAAATTGAGACAAAAAAAAAGGATCAAACATGTTGCTTCGCAACACTTTTGATCCTTTTTTTTTGTCTCAATTTGATATCCTCGGAAAAACTGTGAGTATGATTATTATTCTTACCCAAAAGAGCTGCGTTGCATTAGTAGAAGTAGTTCGACAACTTACCTGAAACAAATAAGAAATATTTTGTTAGTAAACTGACATCAAGTTTGAATCTGAAGTCAAAATTAAAAATATTTAAAATTCTGGCTACAAAATATCGATCAAAAAAGATTCAAAAAGATCTTCTTTTTAAGATTCTCCAATAGGGGCCAGACAGGGTGGCGCGACTTTTGTCTTGCCCCTATAGGACTCGGTCACTTGAATAGGGTTCAACTAATTTGAAAACATAATTCAGCATTTGCAATTAACTGAACAATAACGAATAGAACCTAAAATTCCTGAATTATTTTCAATTCTCATGGCATTGCATTATAATGAAACATTTAATTGAATTCACGATCATTTAAAGAAACATTAATTAAACCATCAATATTATCTTTATACATCGAAAGCAAATAATATCGAAAAACTCAAAAAATGTTGAATAATCATTAATACGGTACTGTTAAATTTTATTACGCCCAAGGCAGTAAAAGTGTTGATGCAATTATATTATACCTTCATTACTGAATTGTCGGATGACATTTTATTCGTTTTATTAAATGGGGCGTTCCATTGAGAAGAGAATCTAATTTAGCTTGCAAATATAAAAGGCGTGCGCATCTGGAGTAATAAGAATAAATGTTAATAGTCGTGTAATCTACATACCTAATCACATATACGCATCTTTCTTTGTAAAGGATCCAAAAAAAAAAAAAAAAAATGGTAAAGCAAAGAAAAAAAACAAAAAAAAAAAGTTGCACTTGGAGAGAATAGTAGGACGAGTCATCTGGGTGTTGAAAGACCGCATGTTTTCTGGGTTTTGTAACGGAAAAGGCAAATTCTCTTCTACATTTATATTGCATATGTATTATAAAGGACGCGTGGAGTTTTTCCATTACACTTTCCCACACACCTTTCAAAGAAATGAGCCTGTGTGAAAATGCCCATTATGGCGATCCTCATAGACCATTTGCATTTGACCTCTTAAGACTCTTAATATGCGGCAGCATATTATATATACCAGTTTTCATATATATAAATAAAAAAGAGTATATTTAAAAGAATCCTCGATATTATATAAATTGTAATACTCAGCTTTAAAACCGGAAAGATAAACCAGTTTTAAGGAGCTATGTAAAAATTTTATTCAAATGAGCCGTAATCGTAAACCGCTAATTATCAGTCCAAAAAGGATAAGAATTCTCTTCAATGAATACATCAATGAATTTCTTAAAAGTATCAAATTGATCATATTGATTTATTTGCCTAAAATTTATATCAGTTTTTGATTATTGATCATTTTTTTTTTATTATTGATTCGTTGCAATTTGATACTTTTATGATAACAAAGAGTAAATTCCCATTGATTGTGCGTCGATAAAATTGTTTAGCGAATAAAAACGAAAAAAGAAAAGCAGATTTCGCAGAAGATAATTAATTTTAAAAAAAGTTGCAAAAAGTAGATTTCAAATTAAAAAAAGAAGTAAAAAAGTAGCTATCGAAAAATTAAACTTGACGACAAAAAAAAACTCGTTTTAGACACTTCACAAAATTGACGAAAATTCTATTCTATATTTTATTTTCCAGACTTTTTCCTAATTTTTATAAAAATAATTTAATTCTTGCGAAGAATTTTATAAAACTTCTTAAATAACTGCTTTCATTCGACTAATTTTATGTAAATTCTAATTAAAATAATTGAATTCTTATGAAGATTTTTACAAAATTTTTTTTAAATAATTGAATTCTGTTTGGAAATTTTATAAAAATTGTAGACGTAGAAAATCATTAAATTGTGAAAAGTTTTTAGTTAAATAATTAAATTTTACAAGGAATTCTATTAAAATTTTTGACAATAATTGAATGTCTGTGTGGTATCTTATTAAATTTTTTTTTGAAAATAATTTAACTTCTAATAATCATTTAATTATTTACAAATGAGAACGATTTTATTAGTATTTTTTTAAAATAATAAAATTTCCAAGAAAAAAATGTATTACTTTTAAAAATAATTTAATTTTGTGATAAATATTGTTATTCATTAAAAATAATTGAATTTTGCAAAGAATTTTATTAAAATGCTTCAAAATAATTGAATTTTTGTGAATAATTTTGTTATTTATCTTTAATAATTGAATTCTTTCGAAAAATTATTTATAAAAATAATTGAATTCTAAGCAAGAATTTTATTAAAATCTAAAAGAATAATTGACTTATTTCAAAAAATAATTTAATTAAAATTGTATTTAAAAGAATTGATTTCTTTATAACAATTTATTATATTAAAATATTCGAAAACAGTTGAACTACTGTGAAAAATTCTAATACTTTTGAAAATTATTGAATTCTCTCAAAGAATTTAAAAAAAAATTTTTTTCAAGGAATTAAAATTATATTTTTAAGAATAATCATTTTCTTGAGCAATTCCTGTAAAATTGTATTAAAAATAATTAAAATTCTGAGGTAAATTCTATTATTTATGAAAGAATTTAAATATTTATAAAAATAATTTAATTTTTGTGAAGAATTTTATAAAAATTTATAAATAATTGATTTTTTTCGACTAATTCTTTGCAAATTCTAATTTAAATAATTGAATTCCTGGGAATTTTTTAATTATTCACGAAAAAAATTGAATTCTTATGCAAATTTTTGTAAAAAATTTTTTAAATAATTGAATTCTCTTTAAATTGAATTAAAATTTTTGACAATAATTGAATGTCTGTGTGGTATTTTAATAAATTTTTTGAAAATAATTGAATTCCTAAAAAACATTTTATTGTTTATGAATGCAAACGATTTAATTGAATTATTTTTAAAAAAATTAATTAAAATTGTAGGTATTTAAAACATTTGATTTCTTTCGAACAATTTTAATAAAATATTTGAAAATAATTGAATTCTTGTGAAAAAATTCTAATATTTCTGTAAATAATTGAACTCTTCCAAAGAATTACAAAAAAAACATTTTTTTTTAAATAATTGTATTTTTTTCAAGGAATTGAAATTAAATTTTTAAGAATAATTTCATTTTTTGAATAATTTCTGTAAAATTGTATTAAATATAATTGAAATCCACTTATGAATTTTATTAATTATATGAAAATAATTGAATACTTCCTAAGAATTTTATTAAAATTTTCTAAAAATTGAATTATTGAGAAAAATTCTATTAAACTGTTTAAAAATAATTGAATTCCTGTGAAAAATTCTAATATCTTTTGTAAATTATGAAATTCTTCGAAAGAATTTTAGAAAATAATTTTTTTTAAATAATTGTTTTTTTTATAATAATTATTATGAAAATTTTTATTTTAAATAATTGAATTCTTATTGAAAACTTTATTTGTGAAAATAATTGAATTTTTCGATTAATTAATCAAAAATAATTGAAATTCTTCGATGAGTTTTTATTATTTTTGAAAATAATTGAATTCTTGCTTAGAATTTTATCAAAATTTAAAAAAAAATTGAATTTCCTAAAAAAAATTTTTATTATTAGTGAAAGTAATTGAATTATTTTGACGAATTGTATAAAAATTTTGTCAAATAATTAATTTTTTCGAAATTTTTTGAAAATGCTATTCTAAATTAAGTGAATTTTTTGGGGGGGGAAATTTGATTATTTATGAAAATAATTGAATTTTGGATGAATTATATTAATTTTCTTTTTAAATAATTGAATTCTTTTGCAAAATTTTATGAAAATACTAGATTTTGAATATAAATTGAATTTCGAATATTTTTTTAAAGTAATTGAATCGTTTTAAAGAATTTGATTATAATTTTTGAGAATATTTTTTCTTTATTTCTAGTATATTAGCGAATTTAAAGTATAGTAGAAATTCTAAAAAAATTAGCAAATACAACTAATTAAAAATTAGTTTTTTTTTTACATCTTTTTGGTTTTTTTGTTTTCTTTTTCTTATTTTCTTCATTTTTATTTTGTTTTTAGTTTTCTTTTCTTTTCTTCTTTTAAAAATTTTCGCCTCTCGTTACACACACATTGTTGACTGGTAGAAAGTATCAGAGATAACTGTTTTGGTGTCGTTAAGATATATCCAGCTGTGAGATGCTGTTGATCCTGAGCAGATGCAAGTTCCTCTTCATGAGGAATGCAATGTGACATATCATTCAGTGTTGGAGGAATATAAGAGAGAGAAAAAAAGCGTTTTTAATTAATTTTCCCTTCTGTGAACACCCGCAGGAGGCCACGAATACAACCACAAAGCAAAGCTAACAGTTTTTTTTTTTTTATTTTTATTTCTCCTATTTGTCAGCGAACTACTCATATGAGTTAGGTACAAATAACCCATTATTTCCTATTGAGGAAAAGTCAGCTGTTTCTAAAAAATAAAAACCACAACTGGCGGCCCACAGTCTGCTCGTTCCATAAAGAATTTTCTGAACCTTATAATACTTAGATACTTAATGTCAATAATATAGAAATTTATTATCAATTGTATATAAAAACGACGTTAAATATTATCGAAGATGTTCTTTGTACCTTCAAGAAATTATTAGAAGATTCCCCTTCTAATAATTTCTTGAAGGTACAAAAAATTTCTCATTTAAAAAAAACACCAAAAGATTAGATTTTTTATTAAAGGATTAAATAAAAATTTAACTAAAACAATTGTCAAAAATACTAGTTCAAAAAATACTAGTTATAATTTCACCTCGAATTTCACTAAAGAAATAAAAAATCCAATCTACATTTTCTGAATAATATAAAAATATTTCAAAAGAATTTTTTGTATAAAAAAAAATGAGAAATTCTGAACAAAAATCGAGATTCAAATAATAATGTCACACCTCAATTTAAACATTCGCAAAGTTTTAAATGAAATTCATACACTACACCCGGAGAAAGTTGGATTATCTCTCTCTCAACTCATTGTGTGTATTGTGATAATAGGGAATAAAGTATACGTGCACAAAATTTATATTCTATTATTTGTTGAATGCGAGTGATTTTAGAATATTGCCCTTTAATTTCAAACAATAGCAAGTGGCATAAATTTTATCAACTGCCGCATATATGTATATATATATATATATAGAAATGCGAAATTCGCTGCAATAAAGGAGAGAAGGGGTTATAAGATTGTGCGATAAACGCTAATGGAATTTCCAACTTAGCGCCTCTCCTGGTACTTCCAAGTAGAATTTAAATTTGCGGTTAAATTTCCGGAAGGCCATTCGCAAAACTTTTGCTTCTGCCTCTGCGCTTCTGTGTGTCACTTTGATCTCTTTAATTGGGTGAAACTGTTTTCAAAGAACTCTTCAGAAATAATTGTAATGGCGCTAAGAACATTTTTTTTTCTTCAGTATATATATATAATTATATATATATATATATATATATATATATATATATATATAAGCTTTGAGAATTTAAATTAGAAAATCCTGAATTTTAAGCTCGTTTGCTTTTTTTGCTAGGCTTGTAATTTTTTTTCACTTTTTCAAGCATTGCAATTATCTACTAAAAACCTACTATTTACTATTTTTTTTACGTTACGTTACTATTTTGGTACTTTTTTAGATTTCGACCACTAAAAGCTACTATTTCTGTTTTTTTTAAAATTTCCACAATTTTAAATTCGCTAATACTAAAAATCAAAAAACTATTCTCAAAAATAATAATCAAATTCTTGAAAACGATTCAAATATTTTCAAAAAATATTCAAAATTCAATTATTTTCAATATCTATAGTATTTTCATAAAATTTCGCAAAAGAATTCAATTGTTTAAAAAAAAATTAATAAAATTCAATTTTTTTTCAATTCATCCAAAATTCAATTATTATCATAAATAACATAACTTTTCACAGAAATTCAATTCTTTTCAAACATTTTAATAACATTTTTCACAATAATTCAATTATTCTCATAATTAATATAATTCATCGCAGAATTTCAATTATTTTTAATACATAATTTTACAAGCATTGTTCAAAAAATGTAATTATTAAAAATTTAATTTCAATTCCTTGAAAAGTCAATTATTTATTTAAAAAAAGGTTTTTTAATATTCTTTGAAAAAATTCAATTATTAATAAAAATATTATAATATTTCACAGGAATTCAATTATTTTCACATATTTTAATAACACGGACTCAAAAGAAATCAATTCTTTTAAATAAAATTTTAATTTAATTTTTCAGAAATAATTCAATTTTTCTTTTACATTTTAATCAAATTCTTCCCAAGAATTCAATTACTTTCACTAATGATAACATTTTTAATGGAAATTCAATTTTTCAAAAATTTTTTCCATAAAATTCTAAGCAACAATTTAATTATTTTCAAATAATAATAACTTATCGAAGAATTTCGATTATTTTTAATACTACTTTAAATTAATTAATCGAAAAATTCAATTATTTTCACAAATAAACTTTTCCACAAGAATTCAATTATTTGTAATAAAATTTTCATGATATATTTATTCTATTTCGAAAAAATTAATTATTTAAAACAATGTTTATGAAAATTCCTATGTGAAGAATTCAATTATTTTCAAAAATAACAAAATTTTTAAAAGAAATTCAATTCTTTTTAAACATTTTACTAAAATTTTTCACAATAATTCAATTATTTTCATAAATAACAAAATTCTTCTCTGGAATTCAAGTATTTTTAAATATTTTCATAAAATTCTTAGCAACTATTAAAATATTTTCAAAATTAATAAAATTTCTTGCAACTGTTTAATTATTTTCAAAATTAATAAAATTAATAGCAGGATCTCAATTATTTTTAATACAATTTTACGGGAATTGTTCAAAAAATTATCAATTAATTTAAATACAATTTTAATTAAATTTTTTTGAAATAATTCAATTATTATTTTAGATTTTAATAAAATTCTTCCCAAGAATTCAATTATTCTGAGACATTTTAATAAAATTCTTTGCAAAATTCAATTATTTTCATAAATAACAATATTCATCACAATAATTCAATTATTTTTAAAAGTAATAATTTTTTTTTGGAAATTCAATTATTTAAAAAAAAATTAATTAAAATACCACACAGGCATTCAATTATTGTCAAAAATTTTAATAGAATTCTTTGCAAAATTGAATTGTTTAATTAAAAACTTTTCGCAATTCAATGATTTTCCACATCTACTATTTCCAAACAGATTTCAATTATTTAAAAAAATTTTTGTAAAAATCTTCGTTATAATTCAATTCTTTTTATAAATAATAAAAAAACTTTTCAGGAATTCAATTGTTTAAATTAGAATTTGAATAAAATTAGTTGAAAGAAATTACTATTTTTATTATTGTTTATTAGTAAAATTTACTAATTCAAAAATCAAAAGCAAAAAATCAGTCACTAATTTAAACTAGTGAACATTTTTACTAATTCAAATTTTAAAAGAAGAAAATTAAAAAAAAAGAATGAAAGCAAACTAAAAAGAAAAAAAGAAAAATAAGAGCAAAAGAAAAAAGTAAAAGAAAAAAAGAAAGAAGTAAAAAAAAGTGGAAATAAATTTTGAAAAAACGGTTGTTTTTAGTTGCATGATTTTTTTTCTTAATGAGATCGTATTCCCTTATCGTATAGCCCGATAAGATAAAAAAATCTTAATCCCTGGTTGAGATAAGAATATATTCAAGTTCAGAATGAAAAGAAAGTACCTACCGAGCAACAACTCCGGAAGGGACGGAAGGGGGGGGGGGCAAAAATTATTTACTCTTTTTTCACTATCTTTTAGATAATTTTATTTTTTCCTGTTTTGGAAGGAGGACATTTTTTAAAAAACAATTTCCAGTTGAAAAAAGAAAGAAGGGGAAAAAAATCATTGCGGTAGCATTGGGAGTCATTGATACTCGTAAATCGTATATCCTGTGATAGTTGTTGGCTACCAGGCGAAATGCACGTGGCTCGATTTGTAATGCTCGCGTAGGTGTGTTCTCGCCCCTGGGAGTGATCGAGAGTCAGACTAAACAAAGGAAGGCTAGACCCGTAAAGCTCACGCACAACCATGACATTACTACACTCTCAGTACATACATATACGCTCACATATTTTGTGTCTATGAAAATGTAAATGTAAACCTATGATATATATATGTATACACAATAGACCAGTCTTTAGACCACAATATCTTTTATCTCCTCTGTCACTCATTTTTTTTTCTTCCTGCTGTTAAAAGTAAAAAAAATACTCAATGGCTGCTATCACAATGAGACACACTTCAAAAAAAAAAATTTATTTTCTATTTTAGAGAAGGTAATATTTAAATTTTTCTCTACACTCAGCATTTCAGCGAAAAAGTTATTTCACTTACTCTTTAAATTTCACTTATTTATTTAATCTAAAAAAAAAAAATTTGGCTATTGATTTTTGATATTTACAAGGATTTTAATTTAAAACAATTTTATTCAATTATTATTATTAATTTTATATTATTTATTTTTTTTCAATTATTTCTAAAAATTTACGCTATAATGCTTCGAATACTCAATTATTATCTAAAATTTTAACTGAAATTCATTTTTAAATCAATTTATATTAGAAAATTATTATGTATTTTTTAATATTTTTTAATAATTATAATTATATTTAAAGACAAAAATAAATAAATTGCATAATTTAATGTTTCTCAAAATTGAATTCTCATGAAGAATTTTATGAAAATTCCTCAAAATAATTGAATTTTGCATAGAATTTTATAAAAAATACCTGTATATAATTTAATTTCATAATGAATTTCATTAAAATTTCTGAAAATAATTGAATTTTGCAAAAAAATTTTTATTAAAATCCTTGAAAATAATTGAATTTCGCAAAGAATTTTATTAAAATTTCTGAAAATAATTGAATTTTGCAAAAAAATTTTTATTAAAATCCTTGAAAATAATTGAATTTCGCAAAGAATTTTATTAAAATTTCTAAAAATATCTAAATTTAGCAAAGAATTTTATTAAAATCCCTAAAAATAATTTAATTCTTGTGATGAATATTATTATTTATAATAATAATTTGATTGAAATTCACTGCGAGAATAATTAAATTTCGGAAAATTGAGGGAAATTGTTGAAAATAATTGGAATTTTGTCAAGGATTTTATTAAAATTTCTTAAAATAATTAAATTTTGGAGAAGAATTTTATTATTTATAAAATAATTGAAATTTTGTAGAGATTTTTATTAAAATTTTTGAAAATAATTGAATTTCGGGGAAGAATTTCATTATTCATAAAAATAATTGAAATTTTGACAAAATTTTAAAAATATTTTAAAAATAATTGAATTTTTGAGAAGAATTTGATTATTTATAAAAATAATTGAAATTTTGACAAAATTAAAAAAAAATAATTTGAAAATAATTGATTTTTGGAGAAGAATTTTATTACTTATAAAAATAATTGAAAATTTGAAGAGATTTTTATTAAAATTTTTGAAAATATAATTGAATTTCGGGAAAGTATTTTATTATTCATAAAAATAATTGAAATTTTGACAAAATTTAAAAAAAAATTTGCAAATAATTGATTTTTGGAGAAGTATTTTATTATTTATAAAAATAATCGAATTTTTGGAGAGATTTTTTTCAATTCTTGAACATAATTAAATTTATAAGGTTTTTTATCTCAATTGGATAATTTTAGTTATTAACAGTGACAATTTGAGAAAATTTAATAAATTTCGGATTTTTTTTTATTTTATAGTTCATTTTTTAATAATTTAATAATAATAATAATAGTAGAGAAAAATAGCCGTATTTGTAAGAATGCGTAATCGGTGAAAAGAAAATGAAAGCAATTTAATTTAATTGAAAACAGCAGCTGTTGTCACTGGACTATTAGCATATTCATTAATGAATTTCTGGTCCGCAAGCGAGTCTCTTCTGCGAGAAGCGCATATGTCGATCAAAATGTGAATTGGAACACGCCATGACGTTTGCATGTCAACGACACATGTGCGCTACTCTTTCTCTCTCTCTCTCTCTCTCTCTCTCTTTTATTTTTCATTTTTCTTTTTTTCATAAACACCACGCTTTTAACCCGTCCCTTTGTCCGACTGGTGGCTTGCTGACTTTCAATTCATTGTCTTCAGAGAGAAAAAAAACAGAAATCGAGTATCAAGCCTTTGTCGCATATAACATCCAAAATAAAACGAAAAATTTAAAACGAAAATTTTTGTTTTATGAAACTAAATTTGATTTAGAAACACATTTTTGGCTTGGAAAAAAAATCCGAAAAAGAATTATTTTAATCTTTTTTTGGTGTAAATGTAAGCTGTAACGTTTTTTAAACCTCGTGGTTTACTTTAAAATTAGTGTTTTTGTTTTTATTCTAAATTTGTATCGAAACAGAAAGAAGAAACAGAAGAGAAACTCTTGTGACGCAAAATGGTTACAAAAGTGGATTGCATTATTTCAAGGATGCTCCTCCATTCTATTGTAAATTTAATGACTCGCGAAACGAGTTAGACGAAGAGTTAAGTAATGAACACAAAGTATATTATAAATGTGTAGGAAAAAAATACTATAATTACTTGAATTCTTTTCCGAGAATTTACAATACACGATTGTTGGTAATTAACGATCTTTACACCATCCAGATCTACAAGCATATCGTCACAATTTTCTTGATAGTATCAAATTGATACCAAAGTGGATCAAATACCAAAAATTTGGTACTTGGTTCTAATTGGTACCACTTGGCCCTATTTGGTACCAGTTTAGTCTTATTTGGTACTTGGTCCTATTCGGTACCAAGTTGGATCTGTTTGGTACCAACTTGATCCTATTCGGTACCAAGTTCGATCTGTTTGGTACCAACTTTCTATTCGGTACCAAGTTGGATCTGTTTGGTACCAACTTGGTACCAACTTGGTCCCAAGTTAGGTACTAAATTCGGTACCAAGTTAGGCCTATTTGGTACCAATTCAGTCCAACTCGGTTGTAGCTAAAAATACTTCGCTTTTCCGACTCATTTGAAGTACAGTTTTTTCTGTACCTTCAAAAAAGGTTGATTCCTTCACTAACTGACAAAGGACACTAAAAAATAATGACGTAACGATTAATTATTGAAGAATGTGCGAAATATTGAGGAATAAGTGAACTAAAATCGAGTTTTCAAAAGAGGATCCCAAGTTGCAGTAGTGATAAATAAATGATTTCTCAAGGAACCCACGCGATAAGGACTTCGGCGAAGATGCTCTCTAAGAAGTTAACCTCGACCCTCTCTCGCGATGCCTTCGCGTGCGCATTCAAGAATATATAAGGTGCATTTGTAGGAGCATTGTATTCTAATATTCCCAAGTACCAATGCTCAATCTCAACAATATCTTTTGTACTATTCAACAATTCAACTCTCAAGCCTAACATCTCATTTAGAGATTTCAAATATACTAATACAAAAGTGGGTGTACAACATATTTTATTCTCAATTGTGCAGTCAATGATGACTTGTGCTATTAAATAATGGTCGCAAGAAAAAATTTTATGCGTTGCAAAATTGTAGCTCCACAAGCAAAAACAGTTTTTTGTTTTTAGAAAAGCTTTTTTGCTTTTCTTTTTTCTTTTCTGCTTTTGCTTTTGGAGCTAGAATTTTTAATTATGTAAATTTAAATAATTCCCGACGAGGGGTGTGTGGAGAGAGAGTTTGTTGGGGCAACTGAACTTTTCATTAGGTATCACCCAGGAAACAGATATAAATCCTCTGTTTATGACTCCCTCTGGCCAAAAGTATGGAAGAAGACGGCGACCGCGCGCCACACAGCGGGATGCTGATAATATGGCCCTATGCCAAGTTCATAAACGTTAAACGTATCTTTATTCAGCGTGGGTCAACGCACCAGGTCGAGTAGTATTTTGTTACATAAACCGGAATTGATTATCAGAATGATCGTGACTCCCTGACTCCTTTTACTGCAACCGGATATGGCAAAGAGCAAGTATTGTTGAAACAGCAATAACGTTTGTGGAAAAGTATATATTTGCATGACCGCTCACTGAAAGGTTCAACACATTCAACTTTTTCCTCTTTTTTTCCCTTTCTTTATTTTTCTTTTCATTTTTCTTTTTCTTTTATAGTCTTACTTTTTATTTTTTTTAGTTTATTTTTACTTTTTTCCTTGACTACTATGTACTGAATTTTGCAGGTATCATTCGTTCAGTAAGTTAACGTATTTTTAAATAGAAGGAAAAAAAGATCACTTTTGGTTTTGGTAATTACCATCGATTAAAATACACTAAACGGTGCTTTGTGGTATAATGATAAAAAGAAGTTTTAATTTACGAGACTTTGTGTTATACTTCAGAAGTCATAGTTTCATATTATAGGAATAAAACATTTCCGGCTATGGAATGAGTTACGAGAAACATTGTCAGGAAACGAGGTGGTTAAAAAATGTGGCCACCAAATAGCAACCTGACGTATTTCCTGTCCTTTTACCAAACCATGAGTTTTTATTATATACGCCAATAAAGTTCCTCTCTTCTCTATTTTTTTACCTCTTCAAAAAGAAAAATTCAACCCTCGATTATAATAATTTATTTCATACTTAAAAAAAATTTACTGAATTTTATTCGTTATAATAGATCTGTAATTATATATAATAATAATACAAAAATATAGTCAATCTAATATAAAATACTCTTTTAACAATCAAATTTTTTCAATTTTTTAAAATAATTTTGTCTGTTCGTAATTATAATGAAAAATTTAATTAATTCATTTTTATTAAAATGTATTGATACTAATTGAATTTCTGAAAAGAATTTTACTATTTAGAAAAGTAATTGAATCTTTCAAAAGAATGTTATTATTTATGAAAATAATTAAATGTTTGCGTAGAATTTCGTTAAAATTTTACAAAATAATTGAATTTCAAAGAAGAATTTTATTCTTTATAAAAATAATTTAAAATTTTGAAAATAATTGAATTTTGGGGAAGAATTTTATTATTCATAAAAATAATTGAAATTTTGACGAAATTTAATTAAATTTTCAAAAAACATTTGCAAGAATTCAATAACATTTCACAAATAATGAAATTCTTCCCTGAAATTCAATTATTTTCAAAAAAATTAATACAAATCTTATCAAAATTTCAATTGTTTTTATAAATAATAAAATTCTTCTCCAAAATTCAATTATTCAAAAAAAAATTTTGAAAAAATCTGGTCAAAATTTCAATTATTTTCATAAATAATAAAATTCTTCTCCAAAAATCAATTATTCAAAAAAAAATTTTGAAAAAATCTGGTCAAAATTTCAATTATTTTCATAAATAATAAAATTCTTCTCCAAAAATCAATTATTTCCATAAATTTTTTAAAATTTTGGTTAAAATTTCAATTATTTCTATAAAGAATACATTTCTTCTCTAAAATTTAATTCAAAAATTCAAATTTTTGTAGAAGAATTTTATTATTTATAAAAATAATTGAAATTTTAACCAAAATTTTAAAAAATCTATGGAAATAATTGATTTTTGAAGAAGAATTTTATTATTTATAAAAATAATTAAAATTTTGGCGAGAGTTTTATTAAAATTTTTTGGAAAATAATTGAATGTTGGAGAAAAATTTTGTTATTCATCAAAATAATTGCAATTTTGACGAGATTTTTATAAAAATTTTTGAAATCAATTGAATTTTGGGGAAAAATTTTATTATTTATAAAAAGTATTGAAATTTTGATTAGATTTTTATTAAATTTTTGAAAATAATTGAATTTCAGAGAAAAACTTTATTATTCATAAAAATAATTGAAATTTAGATTAAAAGTTTGGAAAATAATTGAATTTCGGGGAAAAATTTTATTATTCATAGAAATAATTGAAATTTTAACAAAATTTTTAAAAAAATTTATGGAAATAATTAATTTGTGGAGAACAATTTAATTATTTATAAAGGTATTTGAAATTTTGAGCAGAATTTAAAAAAAAATTTTTAAATAATTTAATTTCTGCGAAGAATTTTATTACTTTTAAAATTCAAAAGAATTTAATTATTTCTAATAGAATGTAAAAAAATTTCAATTATTTCAAAAATTTTCAATTATTTGTTTAAAAAAATTCAATAATCTTGAAACAATAGAATTGAAAATGTTCAAAAATCTTATTTTTCAGAATTTTTAAAAAAATTTTGCAAAAATTTAATTTTATTAGAAAATTTCAAGTGTGTACATTTTTTTTTAAATTAACTAATAAAAATTTTAATTATTAATCGTCGCGCATTAAAGAAACATGAATACTTAAAATGTGACTCTTTATAAAATTCAATTATTATCAATTATTAAATTAAAATACTTTGAAAATTCAATTTGTTAAAAAGTTTGAATGAAATTCTTTAACAAATTTAATTATTTTTAGTTGGATTTCACAAAATTTCTATTAATTCGATAATTCTTTTAAAATTTATTTACTAACTAATATTTGAATCAGTGACTGATTTTTTACTATTAAATTAATTATTTTTTACTAATTCAAATTTAGAGAACAGTATAAATATCTATAGAAATTGAAATAAAAAGCGATTTTTTAAAAACAAATTAAAATAATAAAACTTTTTTTAATTTGGTGAAAAATTCCCGGTTTGGCATAAAATTCCTGGCTTATTCCCGGTTTTTCCCAGTCAAATTAAATTTCCGGTTTTTTCCCAGTTAGTAGACACCCTGGATAATTTATTTAAATTTTACGATTTATAAATATTTATTTTCTAATTTTAGATAACGAAACTTCAAAACAAAATTATCTTTACACTTTAATTTCCAATTTAAAACAAAAACTTTCTTTTTTTTTTTGTTTTTACAAATGACCGTTTAATTAAATAGTTTCGGTGAAAATAGAAAATTTACATAAAGAAAGAAAATTACCGAAAGCAGAAAAAGAATGATAAAAATGACTAAACAGATAACAAACGATAGCCGCGTCGATAATAATAAACACTCTAAGATAGACACACAATATTGTCATTCAAAGGATATGCAATAAAAATTTTAATTTTCCAATTATAAAATAAATTTTTTTTTTCTTCAAGCAAAAAAAAGTCCTCCTCCTTCGTAAAAGCGGCTCATTTGCAAACGAAAGAATTTCAATTTATGAGTAATTTCAAAAGAACTCAAATAAATGAAACTTGATTGATAAATTGAGAATTTGAATATTTATTGAGATTTTTATCTGAAGAGAAAAAAGAGAAAGAAAGAGAGAGAGAGAGAGAAAAAAAGAAAAAAAAGTTAATCGAAGACACGAGAGTGTGATGATGATAGTGTAATTGCGTAGGTGGTCGAGTGGGTGAACGTATTTAAACTTAAAAGATACGTCTAAGAAATATAATCGCCTTTCTTTATAATTTTCTACTTATTCTAGAGTAACAAAACAAAAGCTACTCAGTTTCTCGAGACAGAAATAAATTTTAGTAAGTAGATCACTGTATCTCCAACTTTCAATAACTTCACGCACCATTAACGATTTTCAGTGAATTTTATAAATATCTGAAGGCAAAAAAAAACAGTTTTTTATTGCAAAAGTTTTCAACGGGAATTTTTAAATTAGTGAAAGATTTTTTTTTATATATTTGATCAATATTTTTCAATTATAGCCTTAATTGAAATTAGCTCTCGAATTATTTTTTTAGATAAAATTATTTCGGTTGAATTTTTTCTTTCTAAAAATTGCAGCGCGAAGTGGTCAATATATAATGAGAACACATTAATTTTATTTTACTAAAACAAGTTTGTTTTATACATATATAATTATGTTTATGCGATGGTTTTGTGTATATGGCATTCAACGAAACCTGTGTATCATTAAAATGTCCTTTTTATTTTACGATTCACTTTTTACGATTCTGGTGAAGTTTTAGATTTCTAAGAGACGGAGGAGAAAAAATATTACCACTGAAAGTATTAACTGTTTTTTTTTTTATTATTGATTTTCGATTCTTTTTTTTTGTCAATTCTTCTGAATTCTTTTTTGGGACACGAAAAATCAGAATACTACTATCTAAATTTGAAATTAGTTAAAATGTTTACTAATAAATAGTAATTTCTACTACAAAGTTGCCAAAAAAAATTAATTTTGTTTATTTCTGATTATCAGACAAAATTTTGACTTTTTCCCTGATCCTCTAAAGAATATTCTGCGATTCACTCTAAAAATAATTAGATACTCAAAAAAATGTTCTATTATATTTATTGATGAATTTTTATAATTGTAAAATTATTCAAAAACATCAATAATTTCTTCTTTAAATAAATATTTAATCATAGATTTTCAATTATTGTAAATGCATTTTTAAATTACTTCCTCGAAAAATGTAATTATTTTCAAAAGTTTTTTGCAAGAATTCAATTACATTTCACAAATACTGAAATTCTACCCAGAAATTCAATTATTTTCAAAAATTTTAATAAAAATCTCGTCAATATTTAAATTTTCTTTATAAATAATAAAATTCTTCTCCAAAATTCAATTATTTAAAAAAATTTCAATTATTTTTATAAATAATACATTTCTTCTCTAAAATTGAATTATTTTCAAAAATTTTAATATAAATCTCGTCAAAATTTAAATTTTTTTTATAAATAATAAAATTCTTTTCCAAAATTCAATTATTTAAAAAAATTTTGAAAAAATCTCGTCAAAATTTCAATTATTTTTATAAATAATAAAATTATTTTCCAAAATTCAATTATTTAAAAAAATTCCAAATATTTTTATAAACAATACATTCAGGATTCCTACAGAAATCCGAATTTAAAATTCCATACCTTTTCCATGATTTCCAGGTCAAATTTTTACGAAATTCCAGTGGAATTTTAAATCTAATTCCATTATTTTTAAGCTCTTTAAAAACACTTTACTTATTTAATAGTCTCCACCCTTTGGTAGAAAATCTAAAATTATCAAAAATTCGAAAAAATTAAAAAAACCGATTTTTTTTAAAATTCAACATTTTTTCTTCTCTTTTATGGGATTTAGCTTTAGTATTTTTGTGCTCTTGGAAAATACTTTACTTATTTAATAGTCTCGAATCTTTGGTAAAAAATCTAAAATTATCGAAAATTACAAAAAATCCGAAAAACCGAATTTCTTAAAATTCAACATATTTTCCTCTCCTTTATGGGATTTTGCTTCATTATTTTTGTGCTTTTGGAAAATACTTTACTTATTTAAAAGTCTCGACTCTTTGGTAAAAAATCTAAAATTATCGAAAATTACAAAAAATCCGAAAATCCGAATTTCTTAAAATTCAACAAATTTTCCTCTCCTTTATGGGATTTTGCTTCATTATTTTTGTGCTTTTGGAAAATACTTTACTTATTTAAAAGTCTCGACTCTTTGGTAAAAAATCTAAAATTATCGAAAATTACAAAAAATCCGAAAATCCGAATTTCTTAAAATTCAACATTTTTTCTTCTCTTTTATGGGATTTTGCTTCATTATTTTTGTGCTTTTGGAAAATACTATACTTTTTTAATAGTCTCGACTCTATGGTAGAAAATCTAAAATTATCGAAAATTTAATTATTTTCAAAAATATTTAAAAAATCTCGTCAAAATTTCAATTATTTTCGAAAATTTTAATAACATTTTTGGCAAAATTTCTTTTTTTTATAAATAATATAATTCTTCTTCGAATTTTTAATTTTTCTTAAAAATTTTAATAAATTGCTTGTAAAAATTTCAATTACTTCAAAAAGTTTTCCACACTTCAATGATTTTAAGTATCTACTACTTTAATAAAATTTTCTTAATGAATTCAATTATTGAAAAAAAATTTTAATAAAATACTACGCAAACATTTAATTATTTTTATAAATAATAAACATTTTACAGCAATTGTTTACATATTTTCTATTAATTTCTTCGCAATAATTCAATTATTTTCATAAATTATTATAAATTTTTTACAGGAATTCAATTATTTTCATAAATAATAAATTTTTTACAGATATACAATTATTTTTATAAATAATACATTTTTTACTGGATTTCAATTATTTTCATAAATAATAAAATCCTTTTAGGAAATAAATTAATTTCATTAATAAAAATCATCGCATAATTTTTTAATAAAAATTGATTTAAGAATGAATTTTAGTTAAAATTTCAGATAATTGGATATTAAAAGCATTATAGCATGAAATTTGAGGAATAATTAAATTCGTAAAAGTTTCAAATTAAATTCTATGAAAATCTTAATATGGAAAGCTAATAATGATTAAATATTTATTTAAAAAACAAGTTATTGATGTTTTTGAATAATTTTACATTTTTTTAGAAATTCCTAAATGCAATAGAATTTTTTTTAAGTATCTAATCATTTTTATAGAGTGAATACTAAGAAAGAATTTAAAAAAAAAGTGTTGTGGGGGATTAAGATTTGTAAAATCCCAAAAAGAATATACAAGAAGGAAATAGTAGAATAAAATAAAAAGAAAGAATTAAACAAAGAGAAATTAAGAAATTTAAGTTAAACAAAATTTTTAAAATTTGAACAAAAATAGAATTCCGAATAAAATTTAGCTTGAATCTAAAGTATCAGAACAATAATCGTATTCATTTAAACGAAACTTTATAGTAGTCTCATCATTCAGAGTCGAAAAATTCTTCTCTACGAAGATAAATTTTTACATAATAATAAATACTTTTTGGACCATTAAATTTTATACCATACTGTGCGAATTTGCATCACTCAGTTTAAAAGTTCACCACATGTTTTTAAAAGTATAAATATTTTATGCGATGGTTTTTGAAAGTTAATGTTTGAAACGTGCCTCGAGGATTGCATGGGATTTGAAGCATCTGTTCATCCGAAAAGCGAGAAAATAAGAGAGAGAGAAAGAGAGAATTGGAGGTGTTTGGCGCGCAAGGACGGACCACAACACACATTCCATAAGATTCGCCTCGGCAGGGACTTTTTTTCCAAGTAGCATCTGGCAGCAATACTTTTTGATCCTTCCTGCCTTTGACTCCCTCTTGTCCTTTTCTTCCTCAAAGATCATTTTCGATTCATGCTGTTCGAATAAAAAGTCCCAACTTTCTGTTCTGGGAAATATTATCTCTATAGGTAAAATTATTCTAATAGAAAATAAATCATACCGTCTCTGAAGTTAGAGTCGACGCTTAGTGTCCAAAAATACTAATTTTTGGGGGTTTTAGAGGCGAAAATGCTGCTAATTTTGTTTACTTTATTCACCTAGGGAGTTAAAATAGTGTTCGAAGTACTTTTTAACCTAAAACCTTAAGTTTCAAACAATTATTATTTTTTTTTTACGCTTAGCGTCGACGCTAACTTCAGGGTCCTAAATAATTATTTAAATTATTCTAGTATTAATATAGTAGTATTTGAGTATTTTCTCGTTTAGCAGAAATATTTTTCGCCTTGCATTTTTATTTCTTTCGAACCTCAAGATGCGGTGGGCAAAAATAAGTAGTGGCGATGAGAATGAAAAGGTTAGACATAATGATGAATAAAGATGGTGGGGTATTATCGACACCGGAAGTCTCCTCTTGACTCTTCAAGTGTCTTCCTCGCCTTCACAATTTACAATCGCGATTGGATGTGACAGTTGATCATTTATCCTAATAATAAAAGTATTAAACAGTCACTTTTCAAAATAGATCGTTTAGAATCCACGATTAATAGTTGTCATCGTAACTAACATAACCAAACACTGCTCTCTAAACATGAATTATTATAGTAAAAAAAACTAAAAATGTTTACTAACTTGAATTAGTAATTGACTTTCGGCTTTTGAATTTGTAAATTTTGATAACAGTCAGGGATTTTTATTAAAGTTCTGGAAAAATTTAGTTTTGAATAAATTACATATGATTGGAGAAATTCAATTATTTTCAAAAATAATAAAATTCTTCGTGGAAATTCAATTATTTCTATAAATAATAAAACTCTTCTATACAAATTTCAATTATTTCCCAAAATTTTAATAAAATTCTTGTCAAAATTTCTATTATTTTTAAAAATAAAAAAATTCTTGACAAAATTTCAATTATTTTTATGAATAATAAAATACTTTCCCCAAAATTCAATTATTTTCAAAAAATTTAATAAAAATCTCGTTAAAATTTCAATTATTTTTATAAATAATACAATTCTTCTCCAAAAATCAATTATTTTTTAAAATTTTGTCAAAATTTCAATTACTTTTAAAATTTTTAATTATTTTTATAAATAATAAAATTCTTTTACAAAATTCAATTATTTTTAAAAATTTTAATTCAATTCTCGTCAAATTTTCAATTATTTTTACAAATAATAAACTTCGTCTCCAAAATTCAAGGCTCGGTGAAACTAGCGACCCGCCGGCCGCCAGCCATCAGAAAAATCCATAGGCGCCGACACACATAGAAGCGCGGTGGCCCTATACGGTTCAATCAACACAAAAACAACGTACGCTACTATTACAGTTTATAGAAAAAAATGCAATAGTCACATTTTAAAGAGCAATAATCTTCCTTAAATTTGTGACCAAAAAATAAAAATTTGGTCTAAAATTGTTCGAAATTTTGATAGCCTGCGTCCCCACCCACCCGTATCAGAAAAACGAAAATTAAAAAAAAATCGGAAAAAAATTCATAACTCGAATAATTTTTGACCAATTCTTTGTTTCTTGGTCGCAAATTAAAGAAGGATTATTGCTCTTCAAAATGTGACAATTGAAAATATTTTTAATAAACTTTTGATAGCCAGCGTCCCCACCCGCCCGTATCAGAAAAACGAAAATTGGAGAATAAATCGAAAAAAAATTCATAACTCGAACAATTTTAGATTAAATGCTTATTTCGTGGTCAGAAATTAAAGGGGGATTATTGCTCTTCAAAATGTGACAATTGAAAATATTTTTAATAAACTTTTGATAGCCAGCGTCCCCACCCGCCCGTATCAGAAAAACGAAAATTGGGAAAAAAATCGGAAAAAAAATTCATAACTCGAATAATTTTTGACCAATTCTTTGTTTCTTGGTCGCAAATTAAAGAAGGATTATTGCTCTTCAAAATGTGACAATTGAAAATATTTTTAATAAACTTTTGATAGCCAGCGTCCCCACCCGCCCGTATCAGAAAAACGAAAATTGGGAAAAAAATCGGAAAAAAATTCATAACTCGAATAATTTTTGACCAATTCTTTGTTTCTTAGTCGCAAATTAAAGAAGGATTATTGCTCTTCAAAATGTGACAATTGAAAATATTTTTAATAAACTTTTGATAGCCAGCATCCCCACCCGCCCGTATCAGAAAAACGAAAATTGGGAAAAAAATCGGAAAAAAATTCATAACTCGAATAATTTTTGACCAATTCTTTGTTTCTTGGTCGCAAATTAAAGAAGGATTATTGCTCTTCAAAATGTGACAATTGAAAATATTTTTAATAAACTTTGATAGCCAGCGTCCCAACCCGCCCGTATCATAAAAACGAAAATTAAAAAAAAATCGGAAAAAAATTCATAACTCGAATAATTTTTGACCAATTCTTTGTTTCTTGGTCGCAAATTAAAGAAGGATTATTGCTCTTCAAAATGTGACAATTGAAAATATTTTTAATAAACTTTTGATAGCCAGCGTCCCCACCCGCCCGTATCAGAAAAACGAAAATTGGGAAAAAAATCGGAAAAAAATTCATAACTCGAATAATTTTTGACCAATTCTTTGTTTCTTGGTCGCAAATTAAAGAAGGATTATTGCTCTTCAAAATGTGACAATTGAAAATATTTTTAATAAACTTTTGATAGCCAGCATCCCCACCCGCCCGTATCAGAAAAACGAAAATTGGGAAAAAAATCGGAAAAAAATTCATAACTCGAATAATTTTTGACCAATTCTTTGTTTCTTGGTCGCAAATTAAAGAAGGATTATTGCTCTTCAAAATGTGACAATTGAAAATATTTTTAATAAACTTTTGATAGCCAGCGTCCCCACCCGCCCGTATCAGAAAAACGAAAATTAAAAAAAAATCGAAAAAAATTCATAACTCTAATAATTTAAAACCAAATGTGTATTTTTTTGTCAGAAATTAAAGAGGCATTACTGCTCCTTAAAATGTGACAATTGAAAATATTTTTAATAAACTTTTGATAGCCAGCGTCCCCACCCGCCCGTATCAGAAAAACGAAAATTGGGAAAAAAATCGGAAAAAAATTCATAACTCGAATAATTTTTGACCAATTCTTTGTTTCTTGGTCGCAAAATAAAGAGGGATTATTGCTCTTCAAAATGTGACAATTGAAAATATTTTTAATAAACTTTTGATAGCCAGCGTCCCCACCCGCCCGTATCAGAAAAACGAAAATTAGAAAAAAATCGAAAAAAATTCATAACTCTAATAATTTAAAACCAAATGTTTATTTTTTTGTCAGAAATTAAAGGGGGATTATTGCTCTTTAAAATGTGACAATTGAAAATATTTTTAATAAACTTTTGATAGCCAGCGTCCCCACCCGCCCGTATCAGAAAAACGAAAATTAAAAAAAAATCGGAAAAAAATTCATAACTCGAATAATTTTTGACCAATTCTTTGTTTCTTGGTCGCAAATTAAAGAAGGATTATTGCTCTTCAAAATGTGACAATTGAAAATATTTTTAATAAACTTTTGATAGCCAGCGTCCCCACCCGCCCGTATCAGAAAAACGAAAATTGGGAAAAAAAATCGGAAAAAAATTCATAACTCGAATAATTTTTGACCAATTCTTTGTTTCTTGGTCGCAAATTAAAGAAGGATTATTGCTCTTCAAAATGTGACAATTGAAAATATTTTTAATAAACTTTTGATAGCCAGCGTCCCCACCCGCCCGTATCAGAAAAACGAAAATTGGGAAAAAAATCGGAAAAAAATTCATAACTCGAATAATTTTTGACCAATTCTTTGTTTCTTAGTCGCAAATTAAAGAAGGATTATTGCTCTTCAAAATGTGACAATTGAAAATATTTTTAATAAACTTTTGATAGCCAGCGTCCCCACCCGCCCGTATCAGAAAAACGAAAATTGGGAAAAAAATCAAAAAAAAATTCATAACTCGAATAATTTTTGACCAATTCTTTGTTTCTTGGTCGCAAATTAAAGAAGGATTATTGCTCTTCAAAATGTGACAATTGAAAATATTTTTAATAAACTTTTGATAGCCAGCGTCCCCACCCGCCCGTATCAGAAAAACGAAAATTAAAAAAAAATCGAAAAAAATTCATAACTCTAATAATTTAAAACCAAATGTGTATTTTTTTGTCAGAAATTAAAGGGGGATTATTGCTCTTTAAAATGTGACAATTGAAAATATTTTTAATAAACTTTTGATAGCCAGCGTCCCCACCCGCCCGTATCAGAAAAACGAAAATTAAAAAAAAATCGGAAAAAAATTCATAACTCGAATAATTTTTGACCAATTCTTTGTTTCTTGGTCGCAAATTAAAGAAGGATTATTGCTCTTCAAAATGTGACAATTGAAAATATTTTTAATAAACTTTTGATAGCCAGCGTCCCCACCCGCCCGTATCAGAAAAACGAAAATTGGAAAAAAATCGAAAAAAATTCATAACTCGAATAATTTTTGACCAATTCTTTGTTTCTTGGTCGCAAATTAAAGAAGGATTATTGCTCTTCAAAATGTGACAATTGAAAATATTTTTAATAAACTTTTGATAGCCAGCGTCCCCACCCGCCCGTATCAGAAAAACGAAAATTAAAAAAAAATCGAAAAAAATTCATAACTCGAATAATTTTTGACCAATTCTTTGTTTCTTGGTCGCAAATTAAAGAAGGATTATTGCTCTTCAAAATGTGACAATTGAAAATATTTTTAATAAACTTTTGATAGCCAGCGTCCCCACCCGCCCGTATCAGAAAAACGAAAATTGGGAAAAAAATCGGAAAAAAATTCATAACTCGAATAATTTTTGACCAATTCTTTGTTTCTTGGTCGCAAATTAAAGAAGGATTATTGCTCTTCAAAATGTGACAATTGAAAATATTTTTAATAAACTTTTGATAGCCAGCATCCCCACCCGCCCGTATCAGAAAAACGAAAATTGGGAAAAAAATCGGAAAAAAATTCATAACTCGAATAATTTTTGACCAATTCTTTGTTTCTTGGTCGCAAATTAAAGAAGGATTATTGCTCTTCAAAATGTGACAATTGGAAATATTTTTAATAAACTTTGATAGCCAGCGTCCCAACCCGCCCGTATCAGAAAAACGAAAATTAAAAAAAAATCGGAAAAAAATTCATAACTCGAATAATTTTTGACCAATTCTTTGTTTCTTGGTCGCAAATTAAAGAAGGATTATTGCTCTTCAAAATGTGACAATTGAAAATATTTTTAATAAACTTTTGATAGCCAGCGTCCCCACCCGCCCGTATCAGAAAAACGAAAATTGGGAAAAAAATCGGAAAAAAATTCATAACTCGAATAATTTTTGACCAATTCTTTGTTTCTTGGTCGCAAATTAAAGAAGGATTATTGCTCTTCAAAATGTGACAATTGAAAATATTTTTAATAAACTTTTGATAGCCAGCGTCCCCACCCGCCCGTATCAGAAAAACGAAAATTGGGAAAAAAATCGGAAAAAAATTCATAACTCGAATAATTTTTGACCAATTCTTTGTTTCTTAGTCGCAAATTAAAGAAGGATTATTGCTCTTCAAAATGTGACAATTGAAAATATTTTTAATAAACTTTTGATAGCCAGCATCCCCACCCGCCCGTATCAGAAAAACGAAAATTGGGAAAAAAATCGGAAAAAAATTCATAACTCGAATAATTTTTGACCAATTCTTTGTTTCTTGGTCGCAAATTAAAGAAGGATTATTGCTCTTCAAAATGTGACAATTGAAAATATTTTTAATAAACTTTGATAGCCAGCGTCCCAACCCGCCCGTATCAGAAAAACGAAAATTAAAAAAAAATCGGAAAAAAATTCATAACTCGAATAATTTTTGACCAATTCTTTGTTTCTTGGTCGCAAATTAAAGAAGGATTATTGCTCTTCAAAATGTGACAATTGAAAATATTTTTAATAAACTTTTGATAGCCAGCGTCCCCACCCGCCCGTATCAGAAAAACGAAAATTGGGAAAAAAATCGGAAAAAAATTCATAACTCGAATAATTTTTGACCAATTCTTTGTTTCTTGGTCGCAAATTAAAGAAGGATTATTGCTCTTCAAAATGTGACAATTGAAAATATTTTTAATAAACTTTTGATAGCCAGCGTCCCCACCCGCCCGTATCAGAAAAACGAAAATTGGGAAAAAAATCGGAAAAAAATTCATAACTCGAATAATTTTTGACCAATTCTTTGTTTCTTAGTCGCAAATTAAAGAAGGATTATTGCTCTTCAAAATGTGACAATTGAAAATATTTTTAATAAACTTTTGATAGCCAGCATCCCCACCCGCCCGTATCAGAAAAACGAAAATTGGGAAAAAAATCGGAAAAAAATTCATAACTCGAATAATTTTTGACCAATTCTTTGTTTCTTAGTCGCAAATTAAAGAAGGATTATTGCTCTTCAAAATGTGACAATTGAAAATATTTTTAATAAACTTTTGATAGCCAGCATCCCCACCCGCCCGTATCAGAAAAACGAAAATTGGGAAAAAAATCGGAAAAAAATTCATAACTCGAATAATTTTTGACCAATTCTTTGTTTCTTGGTCGCAAATTAAAGAAGGATTATTGCTCTTCAAAATGTGACAATTGAAAATATTTTTAATAAACTTTTGATAGCCAGCGTCCCCACCCGCCCGTATCAGAAAAACGAAAATTAAAAAAAAATCGAAAAAAATTCATAACTCTAATAATTTAAAACCAAATGTGTATTTTTTTGTCAGAAATTAAAGAGGCATTACTGCTCCTTAAAATGTGACAATTGAAAATATTTTTAATAAACTTTTGATAGCCAGCGTCCCCACCCGCCCGTATCAGAAAAACGAAAATTGGGAAAAAAATCGGAAAAAAATTCATAACTCGAATAATTTTTGACCAATTCTTTGTTTCTTAGTCGCAAATTAAAGAAGGATTATTGCTCTTCAAAATGTGACAATTGAAAATATTTTTAATAAACTTTTGATAGCCAGCATCCCCACCCGCCCGTATCAGAAAAACGAAAATTGGGAAAAAAATCGGAAAAAAATTCATAACTCGAATAATTTTTGACCAATTCTTTGTTTCTTGGTCGCAAATTAAAGAAGGATTATTGCTCTTCAAAATGTGACAATTGAAAATATTTTTAATAAACTTTTGATAGCCAGCGTCCCCACCCGCCCGTATCAGAAAAACGAAAATTAAAAAAAAATCGAAAAAAATTCATAACTCTAATAATTTAAAACCAAATGTGTATTTTTTTGTCAGAAATTAAAGAGGCATTACTGCTCCTTAAAATGTGACAATTGAAAATATTTTTAATAAACTTTTGATAGCCAGCGTCCCCACCCGCCCGTATCAGAAAAACGAAAATTGGGAAAAAAATCGGAAAAAAATTCATAACTCGAATAATTTTTGACCAATTCTTTGTTTCTTGGTCGCAAAATAAAGAGGGATTATTGCTCTTCAAAATGTGACAATTGAAAATATTTTTAACAAACTGTAATAGCTAGCGTACGTTTTTTTTGCGTTGATTGTACCGTGTAGGGTCACCGCGCTACTATGTGTGTCGGCGCCTTTGGATTCTTCTGATGGGCCGGCGGGTCGCTAGTTTAACCGAGCCAAAATTCAATTATTTTCAAAAGTAATAAAATTCTTCGTAGAAATTCAATTATTTTTATAAATAATAAAACTCTTCTATACAAATTTCAATTATTTCCCAAAATTTTAATAAAATTCTTGTCAAAATGTCTATTATTTTTATAAATAAACAAATTCTTGACAAAATTTCAATTATTTTTATGAATAATAAAATACTTTCCCTAAAATTCAATTATTCTCAAAAAATTTATTAAAATTTTTGGCAAAATTTTAATTATTTTTATAAATAATACAATTCTTCTCCAAAAATCAATTATTTTTAAAAATTTTGTCAAAATTTCAATTACTTTCAAAATTTTCAATTATTTTTATAAATAATAAAATTATTCTTTGAAATTCAATAATACTAAAAAATTTTAATAAAATTCGTAAAAATTTCAATTATTTTCATAAATAATACATTTTTTTACAGAGATTCAATTATTTTAAAAAATTGTAATTCAATTCTCGTCAAATTTTTAATTATTTTTACAAATAATAAACTTCGTCTTCGAAATTCAATTATTTTCAAAAATTTTCCTCAATTCAATTATTTTCATAACTAATAAATTTTTTACAGAGATTCAATTATTTTCATGAATAATAATTAAATTCTTTTTAGAAATTTAATTAATTTCATTAATAAAACTCATCGCAGAATTTTCTAATAAAAATTGATTTAAGAATGAATTTTATTAAAATTCGTCGAAAAATTCAATTAATTATAATTATTATTAAATAATTGAATTTTTTTGAATTCTTTTGAATTATTTACAGAAATAATTAAAATTTTGATGAGAATTGTATTAAAATTTTTGAAAATAATTGAATTTGAGGGAAGAATTTTATTATTTATAAAAATTATTGAAATTTTGACGAAATTTTATTAAAATTTTCAAGAATAATTGAATTTTGAGGAAGAATTTTATTATTTATAAAAATAATTGAATTTCGGAGAAGAAGTTTATTATTTATAAAAATAATTGAAATTTTGCCAAGAATTTTAATAACATTTTTTAAATTAATTGAATTTTGGAGAAGAATTTTATTATTTTTAAAAATTAAATTTTTTTTTAAATTTTAAATAAATTTATTCATAATTAAAAGTTTTATAAAATTTCAAATTGTAACCTTTTAAAGTTTACCTATTTGTAAAAATTGTAAACGCATCTCATTTTTAAAATCCAATTAATTTTGAAATATTTAAGTAAAATTATTCATTAAATAATAATAATTCTTGCATTTTATTATTAGTGCTTTATAATTAAATATTTAATCATAAAAAAAATTTTGTTCATTTAAACGTTCAAAATCTATTCAAAAAGTACAAAAGCTCTGCGTGAAAATAAATAACTAAGTTGTGATAAAAAAGATATTTTCAATTAAATTTCATTTTTTAGAAGCAAATTGAAAAAAATCTAGCAAAATTCAGAAAAAAGAGAAGATACTTTTTTTAAATAGTAGTTTAAATACAAAGTGAAAGTCTTCGAGTAATAATTTTCCAATTTCCCAAGTGTATTTTGATAAATCGAATACGTCAAGGATCGTGTACTTCTTCACGCAACATTGATTTTAAATAAAATTATTCTTGCGTGTTAACACTTCGAGTTTCACAGTTTTTTTTTCATTTCTATTTTTTCCATTTTTAGTTTTCTTTTTTTTCATTTTAACGCTGTTTTTCTCTCGGGGAAAGCAAATAAAGAAGCGACTACAGAATACTGCAGATAATCTCTATTAATTCGTATTGCAGTTTTCCTGAAGGTTTCAAATCGATACCAAATTGGATCAAATTGATATAAAAAATAAAGATCAAATCGTAATTTGATATTTTTGTATCCATATTTTTGGTATCAATTCCGTTGCAAATTGATACTTTTATTAAAATTTTTGAAAATAATTGAATTAAATTGAATTTAATTATTACTTTAATAAATTCATTTTAATAAAATAAATAAAATTCATTTGGTTCTAAAAGCAAGAACTTTTTTCTTAAGTTTAAAATTAAAATTTTAGAAGAAAAAAAAAATTAAAAAATTTTTAAATATTATTAAAACTATTTTGGCATTTGCAGAGCCTGGGAAAACAGTGCGAGGGTCTGTCTATAAAAATTGAATATATCCTGTTTCGATGAGTGCATCTTGGGAATTTTCTTATATCTTATTTGTGCTAAACGTAAACGTCTTCCGGAGGAACGGCGTTTTACGGCAATTCACGTCTCGCTAGGATGAGGCTTCGCAAGATAGTTAGCATGAATTTTTTGAGGATGCGCATTGCGTAATATGAAGAAGATAGTAAAAAAAAAGAAAAAAAAATAAAAATACAAGTATTCATGTGTTCCGCTTCGAGCGGCATAAGTTCCCTTATCTGACACGCTGATCTTTTCTTTTTAACGCGATACACACTGGAAACAAACGAAATATATTCAATGTAACAATTCGTGTCCGGTTTATAAGCGCGCGTGAGCTTACAATAAAAATTAAAATATTCCTTTATAAACGAACTTGATTTCCTGACTCGAAAAAAAAATTGTCTTCTCCTCTCTCATTATTTAACGAAACTCAAATTGAAATAAAAACAATTATGAAAATAAATAATCGCTTTTTAAAAAAAAAGCGATTACTTATTTTTATAATTGTTTATTTTTAAATAAAGAAAAATTTAAATTAGAAAATTCAATTATTTAAAAATAGAAATGAATATTTTATTAAATAATTAAATGTTTCTTAAAATTGAATTTTCATAAAGAATTTTATCAACAAATTTTCAAATAATTGAATTCTCTTGACAAAATTTTAATAAAAAATTTTTAAGAATAATTTTATTTTTCGAGAAATTTAATTAAAATTGTATTAGAAATAATTGAAATTCTGCCAATAATTTTATTAAAATTTTTAAAAATTGAATTTCACAGAAAAATTTTATTATTTATAAAGATGATTGAAATTTTGACAAGAAATTTATTAAAATTTTTAAAAATTGAATTTCAGAGAAAAATGTTATTATTTATAAAGATAATTGAAATTTTGACAAGAAATTTATTAAAATTTTTAAAAATAATTGAATTTTGGAGAAGAATTTTATTATTTACAAAAATTATTAAAATTTTGCCAAAAATTTTAATAAATTTTTTGAGAATAATTGAATTTATTGGAAAAGAATTTTATTATTTAGAAAAATAATTGAATTTTTGTGAAAAATTTATTATTCATAAAAATAATTGAAATTTTGACGAGATTTTGTTTTAAATTTTTTAAACGCGGGAATTTGCGTAAAATGATTGTAAACAGATGGAAAAAGGGGATCAAAAGTGTTGAGAAGCAACATTTTTTATCCTTTTTTTTGTCTCAATTTGATATCCTCAGAAAAACTGTGAGTGTGATTATTATTCTTACCCAAAAGAGCTGCGTTGCATTAGTGGAAATAGTTCGACAACTTACCTGAAACAAATAAGAAATATTTTGTTAGTTAAAAAGAAAATAATTGCCATTTTGGGGCAGAATTTTATTATTTATAAAAATAATTACAATTTTGTCAAGAATTTTAATAACATTTTTTGAAAATAATTGAATTTCGGAGAAGAATTTTATTATTTATAATCATAATTGAAATTTTGACAAGAAATTTATTAAAATTTTTGAGAATATGTAATTGAATTTTGGAGAAGAATTTATTATTTTTAAAAATAATTGTAATTTTGACGAGATTTTCTTTTAAATTTTTGAAAATAATTGAATTTTGGGGAAGAATTATATTTATTTATATAAATATTTGAAACTTTAACGAGATTTTCTTTTAAATTTTTGAAAATAATTGAATTTTGGGGAAGAATTTTATTATTTATAAAAATAATTACAATTTTAATAAGAATATAAATAAAAATGTTTGAGAATAGTTGAATTTAGGAAAAGAATTTTATTATTTATAAATATAATTGAATTCCTCTAAAAAAATTATTATTTATGAAAATAATTGAATTTTGACGGAAATTTTTTTAAAAATAATTGAATTTCAGAGAAGAATTTTATTATTTATAAAAATGATTGAAATTTTGACGAGATTTTTAAAAAAAAATTTTGAAAATAATTGAATTTTGGGGAAGAATTATATTACTTTTGAAAATAATGGAATTCTTGAGACAAATTTCATTAAAATTTCTCTTTAAATAATTTATTGAGTTCTTTTATGGAATTTTATTTCAATAGTAGACATTGTAAATATTTGAATTTTGATAAATTTTTAAAGTTAATAAATTTTTACGAAGACTTTTATTAAAATTATTTTGAAAGAAATTGAATTGTTACAAAGAATATTATTAAAATTTTTGAAAATAATTTGTAAATAATTGAATTCCTGGGAATGTTTTATTATTTATAAAAATAATGAAATGTTTGCGTAGAATTTTATTAAAATATTTTTTAACTAATTGAATTCTTGTGGGAATTTCGATCAAAATTTCCTGACATTTCCAGGTTTTCCATGTTTCAAGCTTGCGTGTCAACTCTGGACTATATTTATTTTTATAATTATTTTTATTCAATTCGAGTTTCGCTAAAATTTTTAATAAAATTAAGATTTTCTTGTAAACTATCTAATGTTTATTTTCTATTGAATTTTTTTTCTTTTCGTTTACTATTTTCTTTGTCCACAACTCTGCAGTTAGAATATTAAAATAAACTCTATTATAACTATATATTTAACTCTGTTTACAGGGAAAAAATTCATCGCGAGAAATATGAGAACTTACATCAATAAAATGATATCTTCAGACAATATGATATCAACATTGCTTATTAAAGTCATATACAGCGAAATTGCAGTAACGTCACTTTTGTTCTGTAACAATGAGAATTTATCTTTCTGATCTTAAGGTCATTCATACCTGTATACAGGTAATTGACAAGACGAAGAAGAAAAAAACAATTGCTACTCCCATAACTGTTTTTCTATGATTGTCTCAATTCGAATGTGCACGTGACGTATCGATTCATAATTTGATATTGAAGATCACGATCACTTCGCATTTCCTTTCATCCAACATTTTCTTTTTTAACAAAATAAGTTAAATTACTTCAAATTACAGATGAGTAAATTATAAGACATAATTTACTCATCTATTTCCTATATTTATATGAAAATAGTAGATATTTTTTTTATAAAAAATATACAGAAATACAGTCAACTCTCGATAAATTAAACTTTCGAAAAAAGTTGATTTTGAATCCCTAGAAAAAATTTCGATACCATTAAAACATTAGATAAATAAAACCCTCGTTAATTTGGATTTTTCACTAAGTTCCTTAGGGTTTAATTTAACGAGAGTCGACTGTATAAGAAATTTTAAAAAATAAAAATATAAAAAATATAAGAAATGTAAAAATAGAAGAAATTTAAAAAATATAGAGAAAAATATAAAGTGGAGAAAATAAAATAATTGAATTTCTAAAACGTGTTATTAAACGGAAGAAAAACAATTTTTTTTTTAAAGGAAAATAATCCAGAAGCTAAGTGCAAATTTAATGCTGTGAGTATAATCATTGCTATTGTTGCGCAAGTACCTATTACAATCAACTCTTCCCATACTGAAAAGAATAATGAAGCGAATAAAATTTCGCAATGATTTATAGTGCCAATGTCGTTACGGGAGAGTGGCGTATATACGTGAATCACGCATTTATCGGATGGTCGCAAAAAGTATATATACTTGACCAGATACCAGGTGCCAATGATATCTATTCAATATCAGTACTTGAAAGTTCATTCAACGGTTTTTTTAATCAATAAAAACTGCAGAGACGATTCTTATTCTAAAATATAAAATTGCAGAAAGTTTCAAATAATTTATGTATGTATTAATAATTATTAATTAATTCAAATAATTTATTTATTAAATACCTAATAAAAATAAAAATAGTAAATACTTTTAATAATAGAAGAAAATTCGAAAGTATAAAGTGAAAATCTCTGATGGTAAAAATATTGGGAAAAATCTTTCAGAAAGAAAAGATAAAATTTTGCAAAGCAGGGGAATGATTGTGTTTATAAAGACGAGATTGTAGCACATTTAAGAAACGAGAAACCATAGATACACCTGCGTATAAATTACCAGTAAAGTTACAACAATCCGGAGCAGCTGAAGCCCGAGTGGTGTGCGAAAGTGAAGCACCTTGAGACTGCAAACAATTTAAACGATTAGCCCCTTGGATGACCGTACACCCTGACTTCCTCACTCACTCTCTCTCTCTCTCTCTCTCTTTTTTCGAATCACGACGACCCGCCTTTCAAATCACGTCCCCCAACAAATGCATTACGAAAAAATCTATAAAAAATAAACTCTTAAAAAAAAACCGCGTAAATAAATATTTACAGAAATTTATCTACTAAATTAGTAGATAAATTTCCGTAAATATTTATTTACTCTTCGATTTTCATTTGATTTGATCCTAAAACCTCGAATTTGATCAAAATTTCATCCGGTAAAAAGCGACGAAAATATTTCGACGAATGTTTTTTGCGATGAATGAAAAAGATGCATAAAACAAATGTAAAATAAAAGAAGTGGTAAATAAAACAAATGCTGAATAAAACAAATACCGTACAAAAATTTTAAACAATTTAAAAGGAATGTTTAAAAATACGGTATAAAACTGTTAAACAATTTAAAAAGGAATGTTTAAACAATTGTTGTAAAAGAGTATATGATGAATAAAATGAATAAAATGAAAGAGGCGATTCGCTTGAAGAATTTGTGATTCGCAGGACCGAAATTCCGGTAATGTTGTGGTATATATATAAAACCGGATACGAATTGATAGTGCAGCTTTTGTTAATTTTGGCTACTTTTTCCTTTTAGTTTAATCTTTTTGGCGAAACGCACCTGCATGCACTCGAGTGACCCCTCTTGCGCTTATATATAGCAAAGCTTCTTATAACCTCAGCCCTTAACACTTAACTCCACATATATACACATTTATATCAATAGAACTTCAGCTGCTGCGATCAAACGATGAATAAAAAAATTCATCCCCAAATAATATTTCACGATTGCTCTTCGATCATAGTCATAAATTTCTGACACATGTCTCCGAATTACTTCTTGTTGATGTTCTTTTTGTTGTTGTTTTTCATGTTCTTCTTGACGTTACTCTTGATGTTGTTCTTAATGTCTTTCTTCATGTTGTTCCTAGTGTTATTTCTGGTGTTTTTTTTTTTATATTATTCTTAACATTGTTCTTGATATTATTCTTAACATTGTTCTTGATGTTCTTCTTACCCTTGTTCTTGATATTGTTCTTAACCTTGTTCTTAATGTTGTTCCTAGTATCCTAAAGTTGTTCTGGATGATTCATAATATTATTTTTTATGTTAATAATAATGCTCCTGATGTTCTTAAAAATGTTCTTGATACTGTTTTTAATGTTGTCCCTAATGATATTTTTCCTGTTGTTCTTAATGTTCTTCCACATGTTCTTAATGCTATTTTTGATATTCTTAATAATGCTCTTGATGTTCTTAATAATGCTCTTGATGTTCTTAATAATGCTCTTGATATTTTTACTAATGTTCTTGATATTGTTCTTAATGTTGACCCAAATTATTTTTTTGTATTGTTCTTAATATTGTTCTTGATATTGTTCCTAATATTTTACTGGATATTCTTAATAATATTCTTAATATTTTTCTTGACTTGCACTCTTGTATTCTCGACTGGTATTGTTCCCAATGTTGTTCTCGATTTTCTCGTCCCTCATGCTGTCGTTGTACCCCAAACTAAAAAGATTTACACCCCTCCAAAAAAATCACTTGTACCCAAAAAAGAATTATTTCCCTTCGTGATGAGATCACACACTTGAACAACGAAAACAAAAGACCCCTGTATTCACTTCCTTAACAAGAAAATAATTATACAAAACCATTAAGCTGATTTATGGAAAACATTAAGCTGATTTGTGGAAACGTGATATTGGAATTTGTCCACAATATTATATGCAAGGAATTTAGAATCATGTTACACTTCTTAGAATAAGAAATTTTGCCTCTTGAGTTATAAATGTATTGTCTTCTAAAAATTTTTTTTTCCCCATACCACTTTTTTATAATGTATGTGGTATAAAGTGTTCTGAATAACCTCGGGTATACAAAAGTAACAGAAGGCACCTTTCTTTATCGATGAGTATAAAGGTATATAGATATATTCCCCAAGTACAAGAAGCAAGAGAATAACGGCATTTCGGGCCTCCGGTTTAAACTCCACAAAAGCGAGTAGCAGCATCATCATCATCTTCTTCTCAATGCACGTATTCGTCTCATGTTCAAATGGCACATTTTCTAACCCAGTTCCCTATCCTCTCCTCATTTTACTTTCAATCCTCTCGTATAGAGAATTATTTTTATTAATCAATCAATCAAGAAAATAAAACATTTCACATCTCTTACAATCCGTAAATCAAAAATTTGTTTCAGCAATTTATAATACCAATCTTGTTTACTTAATTCAACTGCTGATTCAAGGTTTTTCTCACACTTTTATGTCAGGTCAATTATAATATTGTTTATACATAAATGTAGGTGGAAATCAATTCTATTGTTTCGTTTATAGGAGAACTAAATGGGGTAATTAGAAAATTAAGGAAAATTTTCTTCTCCAGTTTTTCTAGCCTTAGGGGTTTGAAAAAAATTCCATATTGTAGAGCTTGATGAAGTCATAGAAACGTTACACGGATTATGTCTCCGTTCCGATTCGATTCTGGGTCACGTGTTGTGTATATCGCGATACGTGTGTAGGCAGGTTTACGTACTCATGCGTTCATACGAGTTCCGGTGTGTCCTCTCTTCAAGAGCCTTTCTATTTCATACCACGAGAGGGTCACTGGAGTATCTAGTTTCCAGTCGAATGGACAAGTAACAAAAATTTTTCCTCGTTCGTTACCATTTTTATAGCTTTTTGGACCCTGAATGGTAACGTCTACAAGTCTACAAATAAAATCTTGTTCTGAATTTTGAAAATTTACAAAACTAAAAATTCCTTAGGACTCTAGGATTGAAAAAAACCTCTTGAACATTATATGGGTGTTACAACTTTTGATGGGTGTTCATATTAATATAATCTTTTATGTATTTTTATAAAAAAATATCTTTTGAATACTATATACACTGTCATTGATGTATTTTTTCACAAAGAAACGACAAGCGATTGAACTTTTTTCCCCGAGAGTCTCTTTTCATTATTTTCTTTTGAAAGCCTTTTGAAAAGGCGTCCAATTGCCCATGACCCAGTACGACCCGTTCTAGAATAATCGTGGGCCCCGTATAGTAAAGACCTGAGAGATCAGGTCAACAGCGATGGCCGTCGATCGAGTAGATAAAATCGTCTATGTACTAACGAGCCGTAATTGCAATCCTCGAGAGACACGAGAAAGAGAGAAGGAGAGAAGAAGTCAAGTGTGTTCCTCCATAGCAGATTTTTGCCTTCATCGAGCTAAAACAACAATCTTCTAAAATTATACACAAACAGTACGCAAATTCTTCCAGTGCTACTGTTTTCTAATAATCAAAATCGAGAACAAAATTGAAAACTAAATCAAGAACAAAATCGAAAACTGAATCGAGAACAAAATCGAAAACAGAATTGAGAACAAATCAGAAAAAACGTTCTTATGTAGTATGATTTGATTTTGCAACAATTCCTTTTTTTCCAGATGCTTATAATTTATGACAAAGCAGTTCTGGTTTATATTGAGGAAACTTGAGTTTGTGCGGGCGATTTGTTATTTACAGCCCTTCCTGCGCGGCTAGTTCTCGTTAAACTTGCGCTCACTGCACTTGTGTAACGACCAGTAGCCAAAGAGGATGATAAACAGGATATACTTTTCCTTACCGATTGCAATCTCAAAGGATAATTACAAACTGGAAAAAGCTACGGCGCAGTTTCTTATTTACATGAGCGACACACGCACATCACTACTGCGTAGATAGGAAAAATTCAACAATTTTTTCCTCAATATTTACAAACTAATTTATTTTACATCCTCTCAGATTTAATGATCTTGCTAAACAAATTTTATCCATGTACAATGTACAGTATTTTCAAAAAAGCAAATCCCACTGTTGTCACCTTTTAAAGATACTTGATGTCTCTAAAAGGTGACAGCGGTGAGATTCATAAATAAAGTTTTGAGGTATGTGTAATAAACTTTGTTATATGAACATATCGAATACGGATTTTCGAGTGCCAGGTGACGTTCTCATAGTAAAGAGAATTCGAAGAGTTGATAAGTTTACTTGCAGTTAACGTCGTGCCAGAGTAGGTGCTTTACAGTTAGCCACATGCTGCGCTGTAACAGTATATTCGCGAGGACAACGCGAAGGAAATGAGTTCACCGCCTGCAGATGAGTTAACGAGTCGCCGGATGTGAATGTCATTAAATAACAAATATTTTTTTGTCCTCTTCCTCCGCACCAATCGTTACTTCAAATCAAACTTTGTTAATTGCAACAAGTCGCACAAAAAAAACAGAGAATATACCGAAACTAAAAATTCATTGTCTATATCTCGTTTTAGAGATCAAAACCGTAAACCACAGATGTCTGGATGATTAACCTAATTTCATAGGGGCGATTATAAAAACTATGAGCTCATCCCCATGATTTCCATTTTGATAAGCAAGCAAAAATTTGAACCCAGCGTCACGTTTTGTCAACCAATTTGATACGCAGATAAGTTCTTACTACTAATCTAAAAATTAGAATATTAAAATTATTAAACTAATTACTAAGAATTAGAATATAACAATACTACTAAACTAAAATTAAAGAATAGTATAAATTAGAATACGAAAAGTAAAAAGAAGAAAAAAGTATGTAAAAATAAAAAAAAAGGGGAATAGTTGCCAATAGAGGATAAAAAAAAGTCAAAAGTCCAGATGGTCAGATGGTCAGAGAAACATCTGCCAATGTGAAGGAATTTTTCTAAAATATAAACTCCTAGTTTCCTGTATATAAAACATCCTGCATGTTTTATGAATCTATATACTTGAAATTCGCATTCTGAGTCATCGGAGGATGAGTAACACAACTTGGAATTTACAAAAGGATTGCAAGAGGATACTTCGAACCGAAAAGAAGATTCATTGTAAAACGAGTTGTACAATCATTTCATCGAAAATGGAGTACAATGATAATTCCCTTAAATATTATTCATCCTCTCATCAATAATAATTAATTTATAATATTATTATTTTTAACTAACCGCTCTACATAATATAGTAATTCGGTACGAAAAAGTTAAAAACTATTTCATGGGGCGGATTTATCTGAAAAATTAAAGTACCCTCCCTGCAGAGTTGAGATGTAGACTTAAGATTCCTTTTTTTGCTACAACCCTCTCAGTGCGTTTCGCGCCTCAGGAATGCGCTCATATTGCATCCTTTGTGCGCAGACTATTCACGCGTAAACAATGCACGAATCTAAAGGATAAGGGGTTTGGCTCGAAAAGGGTAAGGAAACATCCTCTTTGGGGATGAGAATAAGGGAATCCTTTAGGAACAGTAAAGATCATCATCTAAAACAAGGAAATCTTTATAGTAGATAATAATCGAACTGAAAATACTTTTAGAATTTTTTTTTTGTTTTATATTTCTTTATTTCTAGTTTTATATTTCATGTACCTGAAGTTAGGGTCGAAAACTATTATTTAGAATTCTAAGAGATGAAAATATCACTAATTTCACTTCCCTATTCACACAGGTCTCGCACTCATCTACTAAAACCTAGTATTTACTACTTTTTTTACGATTTGCTACTATTTGGATACTTTTTTTTATTTGTTACCCAAAAAGCAACTTTTTTCCATGTTTAAGAATTTACACTACTTTAAATTTGTTAACAGTTGAAATAAAAAAATTATTTTAACAAATTTTAATAAAGTTGTTGGAAAAAATTCAAAAAGTTTTAATAAAATTCTTTACAACGATTCAATTATTTTCATAAATTTTTAGTAATTCAATGATTTTTAAAACTACTATTTTAATAATAAATTCCCTTAAAGAATTCAATACTTTACAAAAAAATTTTATCAAATTCTTCGAAAAAATTCAATTATTTTTATAAATAAAAAACTTTTCACATGAATTCAATTATTTAAAACAGAATTTTCCTAATATTTCTCGAAAAAAATCAATTATTTAAATAGATTTATATAAAATTCTTCGCAAGAATTCCAATATTTCTATAAATACCAAAATTCTTCTCAGGAATTCAATTATTATTAAAAATTATAATAATTCAATTATTTGTTTAGTTATTTAGTTTAGTTGCAAGAATTCAATTATTTTTGATAAATCTTAAAACTCATCGCAGGATTTCAATTATTTTTAATCAAATTTTAATAAAATTTTAATAAATGCAAAAATTTAATAAAAATCTTTGCAAGAATTCAATTATTAAAAAAAATTAATAAACGTCCAAAGAATTCAATTATTTTTAAAAATAATAAAATTCTTCCCAGGAATTCAATTCTTTTTTAAAAATCTTAATAAAATTCAATTATTTTCACAAATAATAAAATTCGTCTTAAGAATTAAATTATTTTCAAAAGAATAATAAAATTCTTCGCAGAAATTCAATTATGGTAAAAAAATTTTTTAAATTCTTGTTGAATTTTCAATTATCTTTATAATTAATAAAATTCTTCCCCAAAACTCAATTATTTTCAAAAATTTTAATACAATTCCTTAAAACAATTGAATTATTTTCACAAATTTTTCGTAATTTAATGATTTTTAATATCTACTATTTTAATAAAAAATTTCCCGAAAAAATTAAATAATTTAAAAAAAAATGTTTATAAAATTCTTCACAGGAATTCAATAATTTTTTTAAATTTTAATAATAATCGTTGCAAGAATTTAATTATTTAAATAAATTTTAAAACTCATCGCAGTATTTCAATTATTTTTAATCAAATTTTAATCAAATTCCTTAAAAAATGCAATTATTTAAATGATTTTCATATAATTTGTTTATTAGAATTAAATCTTAATTTTCAATTTCATTTTTAATTATATTTTCTTGAAAAAATTGAAATATTTTCAAAAATTGTAATAAAATTCTTTGGAAAAATTCAATTATCCTAACGGACAATAAAATAATTCGTACGAATTCAATTATTTTCAGAAATTTGTATAATATTCTCCACAATATTTTTCGAAAAAAAATTAATTATTTAAATAGATTTTTGTAAAATTCTTCGCAAGAATTTTATTATTTTTATTATTTTTATAAATAATAAAACTCTTTTGAGGAATTCAATTATTTTTTGAAATTTTTATAATAATCGTTGCGAGAATTCAATTATTTTTATAAATATTAAAACTCATCGTATAGGATTTCAATTATTTTTAATACAATTTTAAAGTAATTTCTCTAAAAATGCGATTAATTCTTAAAAATTTGAATAAAAATATTCGAAAAAATTCAATTATTAAAAAAAATTTCATATAATTTGTTTCTTAGAGTGTAAAAATTATTTTTAATTCATTTTTAATTACTTTTTTGAATGAATTTAATTATTATCAAAAATTTTAAAGCAATTCTTCGTAAAAATTCAATTATTTTAAAAAATGTTGATAAAGTTCTTTATATAAATTGAAATTTAAGAAATATTCAATTATTCAATAAATTTTTTTTTTGTATTTAAAGAATTGAATTCTCGTAGAACTTTTTAATAAAAAATGATTAAGAATTAAATAAAATAACTTTTATTTTTTAAAATAAATTTTTTTTTATCTTTTTTTAAGATTTCCATTCTCTACTATTGGAGGTATTAGCGTATCGCCCTATGTACATAGGGAATAGAGGGCAAATTATATATTTGAACAGAAATGCGTTTGTATACACTTCCGTAATTATCCTGCGAGTCTCGGACGACTAAAGCAATATACAAAAGGGCTCGTGCGCTCGTCCCCGCGCGCTGATCTTCCAAAGGTCAATCACCACATCCGGCTTTAATTAATTGCTCGCGGCCTTTTCAAGAACCTATATCCTGCCCTCAAGACCCACCGATAAATATCCACAATGAATTTTTTATGACTATTGTCTCTCAAAAATCAAATTAGAAATACTTTCTCACGACAGTCTAATTTATAATCTATTTTTTCGTTGAATAAACTGGCGAAAAAAATGTTTATAAGAATAAAAACAGGAAAAAGTACAATATCAAAATTTTCTTTATTTGTTTAAATGGGGAAAATTTTTTTTTTCTAATAAAAAGAGATAAATGAAAAAGGAATGTGAGAAAGTTGATTTTCTCCTCTGGCAAAGAGAAAATGATGATTGGATTTCTCAATTTATGTAGGAATTAAAGAAAAGTAGAAATATAATTAAATTTATTTATAAAATTTGCTAGGAAAAGGTAATAATAGTACAGAGGAAAAAAGGGGGAAAACCAATTTGAAACTGGGAAAAAAATTTACAAATAAAGAAAACTAGTAAGAAAACAAAACAAAAATAGAACCAAAAGAACAAAATTACGTAGAGAAAAAATTTATTTGATTCGAACAAACTACTTATCTATTATAAAATAAATATTTACATAAATCAAATAATTAATCAAATAATTATAATTTCAGTAGTTGAATATTTCAGTCGCTTCGAAAGTAACAATTATTTTTTACAGAAAAAATACGATTTAATTCAGTTTTGTAAAAATTGTTTGATAAAAACAAATATATTTATTTGATAACAGACATTAAGTCGTTTATTTGAATCAATAAATTTTTTTTCCTGTGAAAATATAATTAAAATAGATGAGACAAATAATAAAGAATTTAAATGTACAAAAGTCGACCTCAAGTTCATGAAAAGCAGGAAGTTGAGAGCTTCCAAGAGCTCTTTATTCTATGTTCCTTCGACATCGTGATAGAAAGTTGCATTATATTCGAGTGCAACTTGAAAGGTGGTGACAAGTGAATCTTTTTTAAATCTCTGCTTTAAACGAGAACAGATCTTCGGGAAGCGATTTTTGCCACAAGGGAGTCGAGACAGGAAGGGACAAAAATTAAAAAATATTTCCTAAAACGTAATTATTAAATGCAAAATTAGAAATAGAAAAGTTTTCAAAATCAAAATAGCCACAAAAATTTATTACTAAATAATAAATAATAAATAATAAATAATAAATAATAAATAATAAATAATAAATAATAAGTATAAGTAATAATAATAAAACTTACTATCAAGTCTTGATAGTAAGTTATTAACAACTATATTATTCCCAAATAATGATTCTTCAAAAAATAATGAAATTACTTGGAAAAAAGTACAATGAATTTTTGTATCAAGTAAAAATAAGCTCTGAACTCTTGAAAAAAATAATTTTGGCAAATGAATAGTAAGAATTTGAAAAACGAAAGGTAAGTGCCTACTCTACTGGGCCAGTCGTCTGCCAGCGTTTATCAAGCCTCGAAGTCAATGCACTCCCGGTTAAGAGTGGCCGAGTCTGGATCAACGAGTCTCTCTCAAGAGTATATAATAGTAGACTCGGTATTGGTGTCGTTCAGGTATGTATGTACCAGAGGGCCTCACAGATGGGTCTTCCCCCTCCCCCCCACCTAACCATCTCTTCCCTTAAGAAGAAGTAACTGATGAGATGCATCCGTGTAGGAAATTTTTTTTCTCAGGCCGTTTCACTGTATTTGTGAACAAGATGAATAAAAGTTCGAGGACATATATTTTAATCTTGAACCTTAAGAATGACTGAGGAGAGAATGATATCTACTTTCTTCCCTAACTGATAAAGAAATAAAAGAAATTTTTTTCTACTTTGTCATTTTTAGCTTCAAAGGAATTCAGTGGAAAAATATCTTCAAAAAACTGTACTTTTTTTAAAAAATCTCTCAATCCAAGACTTTTTTTTTTAAATAAACACAAATTTTCTAAGGTTATCAAATTCAGACAAAAAATGTATCAAAACAGTTGCTTCGCAACTATTTTGACCTACATTTTTTGTCTCAATTTTTTTTTTTTAATAAACACAGATTTTCTAAGGGTATCAAATTGAGACAAAAAATGTATCAAAACTGTTGCTTCGCAACTATTTTGATAAATTTTTTGTCTCAATTTTTTTTTTAAATAAACACAAATTTTCTAAAGATATCAAATTGAGACAAAAAATTTATCAAAACCGTTGCTTCGCAACTATTTTGAACATAATTGAATTTCTGCAAAGAATTTTATTATTTTTAAAAATAATTGAAATTTTGACGAAATTTTTATTAAAATTTTTAAAAATAGTTGAATTTCGGGGAAGAATTTTATTATTCATAGAAATAATTGAAATTTTAACCAAATTTTTTAAAAAGTTTATAAAAATAATTGATTTTTGGAGAACAATTATTTAATTATTTATAAAGGTATTTGAAATTTTGAGGAGAATTAAAAAAAAATTTTTAACAAAATTGAATTTCTGCGAAGGATTTTAATACTTTTGAAAATAATTGAATTGTTTTTTAGAATTTTATGGAAATTTATGAAAATAATTGAATTCTTGTGTAGAATATTTTTTAAAAATAATATTCAAAAGAATGTAGTAAATCTGAAGAATTTTGCTATTTATATAGAAAATATTATTTATGAAAATAATTAAATGTTTGCGTTATAAATTTTTGAAAATTTTTTAAAATAATTGAAATTTTGCTATGAATTTTATTGAAATTTTTAAAAATAATTGAATTCTGGAGAAGAATTTTCTTATTTATAAAGATAATTGAAATTTTTTTGAAATTTTCAACATATTATTGAATTTCTGCAAAGAATTTTATTATTTTTGAAAATAATATTGAATCCCTGTAAAAATTATATTATTTATGAAAATAATTGAATTATTGTTAAGATATTTTAAAAAAATTTGTAAATATTTGAATTTCAATGAAATTCTTACTATTTATAATTTTATATAAAAATAATTAAATGTTTTTGTTAAATTTTTGAAAATTTTTTAAAATAATCGATGTTCGCTATTAATTTTATTAAAACTTTTAAATAAAATTCAATTTCGGAGAAGAATTTTATTATTTATAATAATAATTGAAAATTCGACGAGAATTTAAAAAAATTTTTGACCATAATTGAATTTCTGCGAAGAATTTTATTATACTTTTGAAAATAATTTAATTCTTGAGATGAATTTTATAATTTGTAACAATAATTGAATTTTATTAAAATTTTTAAAAAATAATTTAATTCCTAAGAAGAATTTTACTATTTTCAAAAATAATAAAAATAATAAAATTCTTGCGAAGAATTTTACAAAAATCTATTTAAATAATTGATTTTTTTCGAAAAATATTAGAAAAATTCTGTTTTAAATAAATGAATTCTTGTGAACATTTTTTTATTTATGAAAATAATTGAATGTTTGCGAAGAATTTTATTGAAATTTTAAAAAAATAATTTAATTCCTGAGAAGAATTTTATTATTCTTAAAAATAATTGAATTCTTGGGAAGTTTATTAATTTTTATTAAATCATTGAATTCTTGCCGAGTTTTATAAAAATTTCTAAAAATAATTGAATTGAAGTTTATTAAAGTATTTTACTTAAAAAATATTTTATTATAATTATAAAAAGTCTAAAAAAGTAAATTTTCAAAAATTTTAATTTATTTTGTTCTAAGATAATTATTTTCGAATAAAAATAAATTTAATAAAAATAAATCTTAAACAATTATAATGAAACAATTTTAAAAAATTAAAAGGAAAAAATTCTATAAGTATTACTTTTTTGAAAAATATTTTAATAATTTTTAGAAGCTAATTTTTATTTATTTTCTTATTTATAAATTTACACTTGAAGATTTTTCATTGAAATTTTTAAGAATTCAATTATTTTCAAAATTTCCAATTAAAACTTGGAATAAAAGTCGAAAAAGTCGCAAAACTTGAAAGAAAAGTCGAAAAAAGTTGCATTTTTTGAAAAGTAGTCGAAAAAAGTCGGAAAAGTCATAATACCCAAGGCCTAGAGACATAAATTTTTAAAGAAGAACAATCTCAAAAAATCATTTATCTAAAAAGAAAAAAATACACGCCTAAACTTGTTCTGCAAAAGAATCTCAAGTCCATTGATTTTTTTCACACGCAGTATTCTTGGAAAACGTTTCTTTTTATATTTTCGAAAAAAGAAGGAAGTATTTGAAAGTTTTTCCCTAACACCGAAAGTGAGGTGACGAATTCCAATTGTAACAATAGACGCTTCAAGTGTTATACTCGAAAAAAAAGGGAAATCGGTCTTTTGTTAAAGGCAAAAACGAAGTGCGTTCTTTTCACTATGAGAGAAAAATATAAAACTAGCGAGGAGAGTCCTTCAAGAATCCACACTGGAAATAAACTAAAACTGAATGAGTCTAATTTTACGCGATGCTGAAATACTATACACAGTACTTCTCTAGAATTACAGGTATATGCATAAAGATTGTATAGTATTTTATTTTTACGGAAGAGGTTATACTATTGTTATAAAACAACAGTTATTGCGCATGGAATATCGAGAAGAGGGGAAAGAATATACTCTTTGGGAACTAGAAAATTAGAAAATCCTTGTGAAACAACATCGCACATATGTTCAACTAGTAATTAATGCTGTAATTCTCTATAATACTTTTTACATTCAGGATGTTAAGTTATAAATGATGATTTATAATTAAGAATTTTTAATTTACACTACTTTCAATAAATATCAATTTTAATTATGCTACTAAACTTTAATTAGTGTTAATTTTAAGCAGTACTAAATTTTAATTAGTATTTTAATCAGTGCTAATTAAAATTAGTACTAGTTTAGCATTTAGTATTAGTTCAGTATTTGGTAATAGTTTAGCATTTAGTATTAGTTCAGTATTTAGTACTAGTTTAGCATTTAGTATTAGTTCGGTATTTAGTAACAGTTTAGTATTTAGTAATAGTTTAGTATTTAGTATTAGTTTAGTATTTAGTATTAATACCAATTTCCGATTTACAGAACAATTCTTCAATAAAAGAATAAATACCAAAAACATAAAAATATAAACCCATAAACTGAATAAAAACTTCAAGCAACAAGCAACTTCAAGAAAAAACAGTTTGAATAGATCTTTTGATGAGAAAAGTAAACGGAAACCATGACAAAAAGGACAATTTCCATTAAACAAAAATGTATTTATTAAACACAAATTATTCCACATATATGTAAAGTACATAATAACCCTAAAAGATAAAATGATAATTTACAGTTAAATGCCAACTCTTTGAGACCACAAAAGATCATTTTCAAAGATTAGAGTTAAATCCTCCTTTAAGAGCATCACACACTTTAAAACAAACTTGTTTTTAAAAACATCGGAATTATTTTTTTGGAATTCTGCCAATTTCCTGTCTTTTGGCTATCATTCAAATTTTTGCCACACACGTAAAAGGCACATTTTTAACATGAAATACCCATGTAGTGCGAGTCTAAGAATTATCATCTGGTGTGCTATTCGAAAAACTGTTTCCTTCCAAAAAAAAAAAAAAAAAAAAGAAAAAGAGAAAATGTGGTTCAGCCATAAATATAAAATCTGGTCAACCGCATTCAGGTATATAAATTTTTGGGGCCAGAAAGGAAGGAAGATGTCAATACAAGATTAACATTAACTCGATACAATTGAATCGTTATGGGCATTTCTGAACCGGAAACGCAGTAATAGAGGAAGAGCAATGTTGTAAACGTGACCAGAATAAGATCGTGTTACGGTCTAATCTTATACAAAATAGGATTAGAATTATATCTAATAAGTTTCGTACTCGATAATTAATTTTAAAATGGAAGCAAAAAATAGCAAAAATTAGCTTAAAGCCAGAAGAAAGTAGTAAAAAAAAAAAGTAGCAGTAGCTATCGAAAAGTTAAACTTGACGATTCCATTTTTTTTTCTTAATTGCATTCAAAAATAGAATAATTTTTTTAAATAAATACTTAAACACCTATTTATTTTGTCTACAGGAGTTAAAATATTTAAAACGATTTCAATGTAACGCATTTTGAAAATTTAACTATTTCTAAAAATTACAAAAGTAATACTTTCAAAATTCAATCCTATTATACTTGAAATAATAAAATTATTCATTACTTTAATCATTTTATTTTATTCAATTCTAAATCAATTCTTAATAGAAACTTCTACGAGAATTAAATTATTTAAATAATAAATAATTTATCTGAATAATTGAATATTTCTTAACTTTGAATTCTTATAAAGAACTTTATCAACATTTTTTAAAATAATTGAATTTTTACGAAGAATTGCATTAAAATTTTTGATAATAATTAAATTCATTCAAGAAATGTAATTAACATTTAACAAAGAATTGAAAATAATTATTACACTCTAAGAAACCGATTGTATCAAATTTTTTTAAATAATTGAATTCTTTCAAAGAATTTTATTCAAATTTTTAAGAATAGTCTTTGCATTTTTCGCGGAATTCATTTAAAATATTGTATTAAAAATAATTGAAATCCTGCGATTAGTTTTAATATTTATAAAAAAATTAAATTCTTGCAATGATTATTATTAAAATTTTAAAAAGTAATTGAATTCCTAAGAAAAATTTTATTATTTATCAATATAATTGAAAATAATTTAATTTTGTCGAAGAATTTTGCTATTTGTAAAAATAATTAAAATCTTGACAAGAGTTTTTAAAAAATTTTTGAAAATAATTGAATTTTTACGAGAAATTTTATTGCTTTTGAAAATAATTGAATTCTTGTGATGAATATAATTAAATTTTGCAAAGAATTTTATTAAAATTCCTGAAAATAATTGTATTCTTGACAAGAATTTTTTTTATTTATGAAAATAATTGAATTTTTGCAAATAATTTTTACTAAAATTTTTAAAAAATTGAATTCCTGAAAAGAATTTTAATATTTTTAAAAATAATTGGATTCTTGGGAAATTTATTAATTTTTTTTTAAATAATTGTATTCTTGCGGAGAATTTTATAAAAAATTTCTAAAAATAATTGAATTCCTGCGAATAATTTATCATCGGTGAAGATAATTGAATTTTTCCGAAGAATATCATTAAAATTTTTTAAACTAATTTAAATTCTTTCAAGAAATTCAATTCAAAGGGAAATTAAAAATAATTATTAAATTCTAATAAACAAATTATATCAAAATCATTTTAAATATTTGCATTTTTCGCTGAATTTATTTAAAATTTTATCAAAAATAATTGAAATCTTACGATGAGTTTTAATATTTATTTAAAATAATTCAATTCTTGGAACGATTATTATTAAAATTTTAAAAAATAATTGAATTCCTCAGAAAAATTTAATATTTTTAAAAATATAATTGAATTCTTGGGAAATTTTTTATTTTTTTTTTTAAATAATTGAATTCTTGCAAAGATTTTTTTAAAAATTTCTAAAAATACCTTAAATTTCTGCGATGAGTTTTAATATTTATAAAAATAATTGAATTCTTGCAACAATTATTATTATTATTAAAGTTTAAAAAAATAATTGAATTCCTGAGAAGAATTTTATTATTTATAAAAATAATTGAATTCTTGCGAAGAATTTTATAAAAATCTATTTAAATAATTGATTTTTTTCGAAAAATATTAGAAAAATTCTGTTTAAAATAATTGAATTCCTGTGAAAAGTTTTTTATTTATAAAAATAAATAATTGAATTTTTGCACAGAATTTTATAAACATTTTTTTTTAAATTATTAAATTCTTTTGGGAAATTTTTTATTAAAGTAGTAGATATTAAAAATCATTAAATTACGATAAATTTGTGAAAATAATTGAATTTTCCAATAGCTTTATTGAAATATTTGTTAAAATAATTTTTTTATTTCAATTGTTAACAAATTTTAAGTAGCGTAAATTCTTAAACTAGGAAAAAAGTAGCTTTTAGTGTAACAAATAAATAAAATTAAAAAAAAAAATAAAAACAAGATTTTAGAACAGAAAATTTGAGATCAGAAGACTTTTTAGACCAGAAGAAATTGAGTCAGAGCAGATAAAATCAGAATAATAGATAAGAAGCGTTAGAAGAAAATATAATCTAATTCACACTGAATATTTTCAAGGTCGATTACCTTATATTATAAAGAGAGGAAGAAGGTTTTCCTTCCTGTGTGAGAGGCACATTTTTAATGAGAGATAACTAGACATTGACATTTCGAATGTTTTCTGGGAAAAAAAAAAGTTTCTCTTCATTGTCACTTTGTGTGAGACTATATATATACTTGAGAGTAGAGGATTTTAATTTTAAAATTCCTTCGGTTCGTGACATTCCTCAACTTAAACGAATGGTGTTTTTATAATGGTGAATAAAAAGAGAACCATGAAAAAATTTAAATGCAAAAGAATTGAACATTTCTTATACATTAACAGTCATAATATATTATCGTGTGTGTGTGTGTGTGAGTCATATTCTTAAAATGCTGATATATCTAGTAATAGTCACTTGAGACCTGTCTTGCATGACTAACAACATTTTAAAAAGTAAAACAAATTACTTCTTCCTTGCGCCTTTTAGATAAGAAAACATTCATTATAAAAAAAAATGGCAAGTGTTAATAACAAAATAGTCATTAAAAACCCTTTTTTCTCTTTTTTTTCTTCTCTTTTCTTTTTTCCCTCTTCTCCTATTTTCCTTTTTTTTCTTTTAATTTTTTTTCTTATTTCCTTCCTTTCATACACAACAAGATTCTTACATACAAGATTTCTGTAAAACAGTTTTTAAGGATTTCAAGTTGAGACAAAAAAAAAGTTGTTGCATCGCAACAATTTTTATACTTTTTTTCTTGTCTCAACTTGAAATCCTTAAAACTGTTTAAAACTGTGAAGGTAAAAGGAAACAATTTTGAAATGAAAATATTTACGAAACTTTCTTTCGATTTAAAAAATTAAATTGAAAATAGAGACACGTTAAAAAATCATAATAAAGTAATCGAAATTCTAAAATTAAAATTAGTCAAATTGGTTAAAGAATTAGCATTCTTTAACCCACGTGTGAATTTTCATAACATCGTCCCACGCTTTTGTGGGAAACATTAGTTGCTTATTAAATATTTTAGCATCAACGACCTTGAAGACGACATATAAAATTATACAATAGTAACATGATCACTATAATAAATTACGTAACAAAAAATATATTATACACTTTTTTTCAAATTATCTATTATACAAATCTATCATCAATTTCTAATTTGTCTTCGCGGCTATCGGCTTATTTTATGTAATTTAATTAAAAACTATTCCTTTTATAGATTAAATATTCTAGACGCGGAAACAATTCAAGTATAAATTTTACAACTTTTTGATATTATAATCTAGAAGTTAATTAATTTCTAAATTATTAATTTTTTCAATTAATTTTTACAATATTTACAATATTCGGAAAAGGTAAATTTTTCTGCTTTCAAATCAGGTTCTAAAATATTTACTTAAGTTTGGTTCGTTACGGATTTAAGTATTGATTATAATCTTTGATCGTTGTGAAACTTTTGACTAAAATTTGAAACTTTGAGTAACTTTTTGAATAAAATATTTCCAATGCTACGCCAATGTGCCAGCAAAACTTGCAAAAGCAAACGAAGCACATTTCACGCATCTTTCCTAACATTGTGCTAATGCACATCTGCGTCTCTCCTGTGGTTTGAAGTTTCAAATTTCTTCTTCTATTTACTTCGAAATTTAAAAAAAAAACATTCAGTTATTTATGTGAATCAAATGGGTTCAAAAAAATGCCAAAATTTGTTCATTTACGTCCATTGATTAAGAAACAGTAAAAAGAAATCAGAGAATAATTGAGAGAAAAATAATAAAGATCTCAAAGAAGTAATTCTTTACTTCAAAAATTGCGAATACAGGAAGGGTTCATCTTGTTTTCACAAATTTATGATCCTGTGGTCTTTCTTAGGACTTATTTCAAGGACAGATTTCTGCTCGAAATAACTACCACAGCAGTTTGAATAATAAACGGACTGAATTCATAATATAATTGAGAAAAGAAAAAAAAGAGAGAGGGAAAAAACAGAGAAAAGAAGAAAAAATTTTGCTTCTTGGATTGAAGAAATAAAATCAAGTTAACTGTAATTGTATCAATATACTGAATATACGAAAAGTAAACTGAATAACGTTTCTATTATTAAAAAAAACGGTCTCGTTTTTAATTTTAATTAAAAGTCAAAATTAAATTTATTTGCTTTCGAACATAAATAAATCTACATGAGGCTTCCAAAATTTTTATTACAGTTTCTTATGAATAATTAAATTCTTTTGACGATTTTCTTTTTAATTTTTTCAAAAATTACTATTTTTTACATAATTTTAATTAAAAATTTGGAAAATAATTGAATTAAACAAAGAATTTTTTCAATTTTTTAAAATAATCCTGTCTGTTCATAATTATAATTGAAAATTTGATTAAATCAATTTTATTAAAATGTATTGATATACTAATTGATTTTTTGCAAAGAATTTTACTATTTTTATGTAAAAGTAATTGAATTCTTCAGAAGAATAATATTATTTATGAAAATAATTAAATGTTTGCGTAGAATCTTATTAAAATTTTTAAAAATAATTAAATTTCAGGGAAGAATTTTATTCTTTATAAATATAATTAAAATTTTTGAAAATAATTAAAATTTTAACCAAATTTTTTCAAAATTTTTAAAAATAATTGAAATTTTAACCAAATTTTTTCAAAATTTTTGAAAATAATTGAATTTTGGGGAAGAATTTTATTATTTATAAAAAAAATTGAAATTTTGATGAAATTTGTATTAAAATTTTTGAAAATAATTGAATTATAGAAAAGAATTTTATTATTTATAATAAATAATTGAAATTTTGACGAAATTTTATTAAAATTTTTTAGAACTGTTAAATTTTGACGAGTTTTTTAAAAAAATTTTGCAAATAAATTGATTTTTAGAGAGAAATTGTATTATTTATAAAAATAATTGCAATTTTGACGAGATTTGTATTAAAATTTTTTAAAATAATTGAATTTCGGAGAAGAATTCTATTATTCATAGAAATAATTGAAATTTTAACCAAATTTTTAAAAAATTTATGTAAATAATTGATTTTTGGAGAAGAATTTTATTATTTATAAAAATAATTGAAATTTTGAGGAGATTTTTATTACAATTTTTGAAAATCATTGAATTTTGGAGAAAAATTTTATTATTCACAAAAATAATTAAATTCTTGTGAAGAAATTTATAAAAATCTATTCAAATAATTGATTTTTTTCGAAAAATAGTAGGAAAAATAATTGAATTTTTACAAGAATTTTGTTAAAATTTTTGAAAATAATTGAGTTTTGGAAAAGAATTTTATTATTCATATAGAAATAATTAAAATTTTAACCAAATTTTTGAAAATTTTTTGAAAATAATTGGTTTTTAACGAAGAATTTTATTATTTTCGAAAATAGTTGAATGTTTTTTTTGGAATTTTATGGAAATTCATGAAAATAATTGAATTCTTGTGAAGAATTTTTTTTAAATTAATATTCAAAAGAATTTAGTAAATCTAAAGAATTTTGCTATTAATGGAAATAATTGAATTCTTGAGAAGAATTTTTTTACAGTTTCCAGAAATAATTGAATTCTTTCGACGAATTTTAATAAAATTTTTAAGAATAATTCTATTTTTCGAGGAATTCGATTAAAATTGTATTAAAAATAATTGAAATTCTGCAATGAGTTTTACTATTTATGAAAATAATTAAATATATTGCGAATAATTTTTAAAAATAAAGTTATAATTACGGTGACAAACTTCCCTTGATTATTTTCAAAAAATTTAAATGAAATTCTTTAAAAGAATTGAATTATTTTTAATAGAATGTAAAGAAATTTGAATTATTTCAAAAATTTACAATTATTAAAATTAAAAATGGTGTTTTTAAATAAAAAATGGCGTCTTTAAAATTAAAAATATTACTTTTTAAATTAAAAAACGGCATTTTTAAAATTGAAATTGGTTCGTTTTAAAAAATTATAATTAAAAATGCCATTTCTTTTTAATTAAAATTAAAAATTGTCTTCAGTTACTATTTGTTAACTAGATTCATTGACTTTAAAGCGATTTATTATTCTCGTGAAGAGGACTTATATTACTAAACGCAGTTTATTTATCACCAGGCTTTAGTACATCATTGTTGCACTTAAGCGTGGGCAATAAAGGTATATACTTTTCATCATAACGAGACAAATTTACTACAATTGTAAAATTACAACAACAAAAATTTCCAAACAACATTTTATAAATCACACCAAAAAAAAATTGAAAATAATTTTCATTTTCTAAAACTGAAATTTCTATATAAATTTAAAAAAAAGAAATTTTGATTTCCTTTTTTATTATCTAATTAATTTTATTCTATATTTGTAAACAATATTCTATAAATTATAAATTTAAGAAGAATATTGAACTAAATAATTTCAATAAAATAAATTGAAAGGACAATGGAAAAATAAAAAATATTTTAAAAAATATAAGAAATTTTCCCATTTAACACAGTAGCGAACAAAGGAAACTATCACAATAGTGAAAATTCTACAACAATTCTCCTAGAATTTAGAAAGTAAAGAATCAAATTATCTTTATTTTTTTTCTAAAATGATATATTACGGAGATTATACATCACGTTTTGTAATATTAAGAGCTCGTATTCAATTTATTTTTACAAGGTATATAACTCTTTCAGAAAAAAATATTAATAAATAAATAAATAATGTGCAAAGTATGCGGAATTCAATTTTTCTGCAGATAATTTTTTTCCGCACTGAGAAAGTGCTTTGTTCTTTTAGAGAGACAATTTAAATTTAAATTACATTATGGCGAAAGTTCTTTTTCAATTCCACAATTTAGAAAAAAAAATTCGTGGGGACTCGAACCTAAACCTGATAATCATGCTCAATATGCCTTAACTACAGCCAATATTTCACTTCATTCGCATTATTTTCAACCAAATAATTGAATAAATTATTAATTAAAATTAAATTCCAGTGTAAAAATAAAATTTATAATTTATTATTTAAAATAAACTCACATTTTCTGACTGTGACGAGCGCCTCTGCCGCGGCACACAAAACAGCGGCACGCCGCTTTCCCTCTTCCTCTCCAATATAGCGGCTTCCGGTTTACCTCCGTTTGAAAAAGAAAAACACTGGCGCGCACAAATGTGCTCCTCTTTTTCTTTCAATAAAAATCACAAGCACAGATTTCACAAGAAAAAAATTATTCTTCTTTTCTTCAAATTGTATTTAAAAAATTATATTCGCATTTAAATGTACCAACGAATTGAAAACACTTATTTTGACACTATAAAAACACTGTGTTCGTTTTGTTTACATTCCACCTTCATTTCCCACCGGCTAAACAATTGAATTCAGTATGACGAGCCACTTCTCATAGATAATTTTCCAAACTTCCTCTGTTAAAATAGATAAATCCATGTGAATTTCATGATTTCTCATCAACAGGAACAATTTTTTTTTAAAATGGATTGAGGATTTCCTTTCTTTTGAGAATAGGAACAATAATAAATAGGAAAATTAAATGAAGAATGTTTCACTATTAATTATTTTCTAAACACTAATTGAGATATATACAATAACTGTTAGACTCGTTATTATATTGTTCCTTGAGTTTATGATTCTTTGTCTTATTCTAGGTAATTTTAATAGCTATTGAAATTAGTTAGAATTCGTCCGGATTATAATTAATCGACAATTTTGAAAGTATAAATACTGCAATTTATTATTTTTTTAATTTAATTATTTTGTGTGTAAAACATTGGGACCGTTTGAGAAACGGTAGAAAAAAGGAGGAATAAGTAAAAAATCGTAACGTTTTACCAGTAAAAAGTGACAATGAACTATTTCTATGAAATCTTTTAAGTGATTGACGTTTACGTTCTAAAATCTTCGACTAGAACTCGAATCCTGTTTAGCGTCTCAGTTTATACACTCGAACAAGAAATGGCCTTCGTGCAAGAATTTTTCCAATTCTTGATCGATTACTGGACCTTAGGGATTTTTTTTTGTTGAAAAATTAGTCCCTAGAAATGTGACAGTTGAAACAAAAAAGGATTTTTAGATTTTTATAATTTATAAACTTAATAAATTTATGCAAAATCGTAAAGAAAATATACTTTTCATAACTGTTTTTAAATAAAATTCCAAAAGTTGATTATTTAAAATTATCTTTCCTTAAAAACTTTTCTTAAAAAGTGACTTGCTTTGAAAAAAAACTTGCCAACTTCTACTCCAAAATGAATAACAATTAATTCTCTAAACTGTGTCAATTTTGTTGACATGTAGAAATCAAGTTACTTTCTATTTGATTTTGAATGTAGGTATCTTTAAAGAAAAAAAACACCAAGATACGTGTTTGATTCCTTTCGTTTAGTTTAATAAAACTTACAAATTTTCTTTCCATCCAGTATGTAAGATTTTCGTGATTGAGGTTAGAAATATGATGAGTAAAAATCACGAGTTGATGAGAAATCACAATATTCTTGAGAGGAAAAACGAATAACACGAGAAAACTCACTTTTGAAACTTTTTTTTCTTTGGAAATGAGAAAAAAAAACTACACGAAGTTAACACTATGCGCTCCGCGTAACAACTGAACCCGTTGTGCGATCATGGCTTCGCTATAGGTTTTGAAGGTACAACTCCCCACTTTCTCTCTGGTAAATGATCGCGTGCCCTCTTGACAAATACTGTATATTCCATTACTTCAACGCACTGTACAATGAAAATCCATTCAGGTACATCTACGTTCATTAATTTCTTTTTGCAAAAATATTTTTCTTTCGCAAAACTAATTTTTTCTTTACAAACTGTATTTTTTCGACTAAAATAAATTAAAAATAGTAAAAGAAATATTCATATTTTCAAAATCTGCTATTTTAATCAAATTTTTCAAAAGAATTTAATTATTTAAAGAAAATGCAATAAAAAATCGTTACAATAATTCAATTATATTCATAAATAGTAAAATTCTACACAGGATTTCAATTATTTAAAAAAAATTAATAAAAATTCGTTGTAAGAATTCAATTATTTTCGTAAATAATAAAATTCTTCACAGGATTTCAATTATTTTTAAAACGATTTTAAGTTAAATTCCTGGAAAAATGTAATTATTTTCAAAAATTTTTTGCAAGAATTAAATTACATTTTACAAATAAGGAAATTTAAATATTTTTAAAAACTGATATTTTAATCAAATTTTTCAAAAAAATTCAATTATTTAAAAAAAATTGTAATAAAAATTTGTTGCAAGAATTCAATTATTTTTATAAATAATAATATTCTACACAGGATTTCAATTATTTAAAAAAATTTAATAAATTATTCAATTATTTTTATAAATAATTAAATTCTTCACAGGATTTCAATTATTTTTAATACAATTTTAAGTATAAATTCTTCCAGAAATGTAATTATTTTTAAAATTTCTATTAAAATTCTTCAAAAGAAATCAATTATCAATTATTTGTAATAATTACTGCAAAAGTTCCTTGAGAATTTTTAAATCCATTTGTTTACAATTCAATTTTACGAAATTTCGATTATTTGTAAATCTTTCAATTAAATATTTAAAAAATAAAAATTTGAATTAATTTCTAAAAAGAAATTCAATTAAACTTTTTCAAAAAAAATTAATTTTACAGAATTGTCAGTTAAAAATATGAAAAAGTTAAATTTTCAAAGATTTCAATTTGAAAACTTTTCAAAATTCAATTATTTCTAAAAATTTACGTTAATAATGCTTTTAATATTCAATTATTTATCTAAAATTTTAACAGATATTCATTTTTAAATGAATTTTTATTAAAAAATTCCACGACAATTCAATTATTTAAATATAAAAAAAATAATTTATTGAATAATTGAATGTTTCTCAAAATTGAATTCTCATAAAGAACTTTATCAATAAATTTTTAAATAATTGAATTTTTTCGACGAATTTGAATAAAATTTTCAAGAATAATTTCATTTTTCGAGGAATTCAGTTATTAATAATAATTCATGAAAGTAATTGAATCTGTAAAAAATTTGAATGATTATTTATGTAAATAATTGAATTATTGGGAAAAAATTTATAAAAAAATTTGTAAATAGATGAATTCCTGAGAAATTTTTATTATTTATAAAAATAACAATTTGATATTTGTCTAGAATTTTATCAAAATTTTGTTTAAATAATTAAATTCTTTTATTTATTTATTAAAATAGTAGATATTGAAAATCATTAAATTGTGGAAAATTTTTGAAAATAATTTAATTTTTGCCAAGAATTTAATTAAAATTTTTGAAAATAATTGAATTTCAGCGAAGAATTTTGCTATTTACAAAAATAATTGAAATTAATAAAAAAAATTCTCGAAAATAATTCTAGTTCAGGGAAAAATTTTATTACTTTTAAAAATAATTTATATCTTGTGATGAATATTGGTTATTTATGAAAATAATTGAATTTTGCAAAGAATTTTCTACAATTCCTGAAAATAATTGAATTGTTAAAAAGAAATTTATTATTTATTAAAACAATTCAATCCCTGTAAAAAATTCTAGTATTTATTAAAATATTTGAATTATTGCGAAGAAATTTATAACATTTTTTGAAAATAATTGAATTCCTGAGAAATTTTTATTATTTATGTAAATAATTAACTGTTTGCGTAGAATTTTATTAAAATTTGTATAAAAAATAGAATTCATTTGGAAAATTTTATTAAAATTGTAGATATTGAAAATCATTAAATTTGAGGAACATTCTTGAAAATAATTGAAATTTTGCCAAGAATTTTATTACAATTTTTGAAAATAATTGATTTTCAGAGAAAAATTTTATTTTTTATAAAGATAATTGAAATGTTGACGAGAATTTTTTTTAAATTTTTTTAACATAATAATTGAATTTTTGTGAAGAATTTTATTAATTTTGAAAATAATTGAATTTCTGTAATAATTTGTAACTTCTCAAAAATTAAATTTTTTCCAGTACTTTAATTAATTTACATTCATATATCACGGAGAAAAGTATAAAGTAACTTTTACTATATTTTTATAGTAAAAAATTTCCGGTAAAGCATTTCTGGTAATGTTTACTACTTTTGGAGTAAATTTTGCTACGTTCGAAGTAAATATTTGTAAACATTAGTAAAATTTAGTACGAACGTAGAATATTTATTACCAAAAGTAGTAAAAATGACCAGAAATGCTTTACCGGAAATTTTTTACTATAAAAGTAGTAAAAGTTACTTTATATTTTTCTCCGTGTAAATTTAAAAAAAAAAAAAAAATGTGAAGAAAAAATTACTAGACTAGATCGAAAAGTAAAAGTCTATTTTTTTAAATAAAAACTAAAAGAAAAGATTCCAAAAATTAGGTACATCAGTATTCATTAATTATTTTCCGCAGAGAAAAATATTTTCGCCCAGAAAATTCATCTGTACGTAATAACAATAAAAAAATTATTTTTGTGTGAAAGAATAAATTTTTCAAATAGTTTAAAAGACAATGAAAAAATTCCAAATATCAAAAAATAAATGAACAGAGGCTCCATCAGGGGAATCAGATATACGTGAAAAAGTGAAAATTCTGATGATTCTGATGAAACAGGAAACCTGGTCAGGGCCAGATTGAGCGTGACCTTAAAAGATTTATTAAAATCTCATTACAAAAAAAGGGAATAAAAAAAATATAAGGAGAGTGATAATTTATACCCTCTGACGCGAAGTATATAAAATAGCCCTCGATTAAAGTGAAATTAATCTCAAGTTTATTCGTCCTTGCGTGCGCAATTTCAGTTTGTACTTTTCTGTATAATCATGTAACAGAACGCATCTATTCTAACTATATATATATATATATATATACACGTATAAAAAATATATACACACTGTATTGAAACAAGTTGAGTGCAGATGTTCAATGTTTAGGCTTCTCATGAGATGCGGGCTCTTCAAGACCTTTGCGTGTGGCACGGAAGATCAAAGAACAGATTAAATCTGACCCAAACTTCTTCTGACGTAAACTCTTTCAATCGCATATATAAATAATACAATCCAACTTTGTAACGCATTTCATTATTATTTCCGTTTCTTTCAATATTCATATATTTATACCTTTCGAAAAGGTTCAAAATTTTTTTATTTTCAATATAATATTTCAACTTATAGAAAATTGTATTCTTTTCCATATTTTTATACGAGAAAGAATAAAATTTTCTATAAGTTGAAATATTATTGAAAATAAAAAAATGAAATAAAAATATTTCAACTTATAGAAAATTTTATTCTTTTTCATATTTTTATACGCAAGAAGAATATAATTTTCTATTTGAAATATTATTGGAAATAAAAAATTAAAATAAAAAAATGAAATATTCACCTAATGCGATTTCTAAATTTCTTCTAAACATAAAAGAAAATTTTAAGCTGAGCAATGACTTTCTGACATTTTTTTTTTTTTTTTATATTTTCTTAGAAATTAAACATGCATTTCGTGCAAAAATTGAAGCAATAAATATTGATTTCAACGGAAAATGTTTTGTAATTCTTCATTATTGTTGCGTTCATTCATTGAGACTATCGTATTTCAAAATGATTTTGATTACGAATTTAATTTCTAAATTAAAAAAAAAAAATAAAATCGTGTTTTTAACGCGATGAATGTGAGAAAGACTTTTGTCCTACATGTCACGCAACTGGCCACGTTAATTAGTTCATAATCATTGTCCAGTGCTTGTTTACCGTTCTTTTAGCTCTTAAACATTTACCTAGACTTCAAATCCTGTTATTATGAATTATTTTTCACTCATTTCTTTATAAACAAAACGATTTTATTTTTCAAAAGTGAATCTGCAATTTTTTTCTATATTTAATAAAAAAAATTTTTTAAAATAATATAATAATAATAATAATAATAATAATATTATTATTATAATTATATGTAGTATATAATATCAAGCTTCGTACTCGATAATTAATAATTTTGAAAAAGTAGCTTAAAGAAAAAAAAAAGTAGTCAAAAATTAACTCTATCGAAAAATTAAACTTGACGGCTGAATTTTTTTATAATTTCTTAATTACATTCAAAAATAGAATAATTTTTCAAAATAAATATTTAAATACCTATTTATTTTGTCTACAGGAATTAAAATATTTCAAATGATTTCAATGTAACGCATTTTTTAAATTAAACTATTTCTAAAATTACAAAAGTAATTCTTTTAAAATTCAATCATTTTTTTCTTGAAATTCATAAATAAAATTATTCAAACCTTTAATTATTTTATTTTATTCATTTCTAAATCAATTTTTATTAGAAAGTTCTACGAGAATCCAATTATTGAAATAAAAAATAAATAATTTATTGAATAATTGAATATTGATTAAATTTGAATTCTAATAAAGAACTTTATCAATATTTTTTAAAATAATTGAATTTTTACGAAGAATTGCATTCAAATTTTTGATAATAATTAAATTCATTCAAGAAATGTAATTGTAACATTTAACAATGAATTGAAAATAATTATTACACTCTAAGAAACAAATTGTGTCAATTTTTTTTAAGAATTTTATTCAAATTTTTAAGAATAATTGTGTTTTTAGCGGAATTAATTAAAAATTATATTAAAAATAATTGAAATCTTGCGATGAATTTTATTATTTATGAAAATAATTGGATTCCTGTCACCGAAATTTAATAAAGTTTTTAAAATAATTGCATTCTAGAGAAGAATTTAAAAAAACCTTTTTAAAGAAATGATTTTTTTTTAATTGTATGAAAATTGTGTTTTTAATTGAATTTCTTTGAAAATTGTATATATTATTTATAAAAATAATTAAATTCTTTCAAAAAATGTTATTAAAATTATATTGAATACAATTCAAATATTATAAAGAATTTCATTAAAATTTTTTAAAGTAATTGACTTCTTTCAAATAATTTAAAAAAAATTTAAGAATAGTTCCATTTTTCGCGGAATTCATTTAAAATTGTATTAAAAATAATTGAAATCCTGCGATGAGTTTTATTATTTATTAAAAATAATTAAATTCTTGCAACGATTTTTATTAAAATTTTTTAAAATAATTGAATTTCTGTGAAAAATTTTATTATTTATAAAAATAATTGAATTCTTGCGGAAAATTATATAAAAAACTATTTAAATAATTGCTTTTTTCCAGAAATATTAGAAAAATTTTGTTTTAAATAATTGAATTCCTGTGAAAATTTTTTTATTTACGAAAATAATTGAATGTTTGAGAAGAATTTTATAAACATTTTTTTGAAATTATTCAATTTTTTTGGGAAATTTTTTATTAAAAATCATTGAATTACGAAAAATTTGTGAAAACAATTAAATCGTTTTAAAGAATTTCATTAAAATTTTCTAAAATAATTGAATTCTTTCAAAGAATTTTATTAAAATTTTTAAGAACAGTCGCATTTTTCGCGCAATTCATTTAAAATTGTATTAAAAATAATTGAAATCTGGCGATGAAGTTTAATATTTATAAAAATAATTGAATTCCTGAGAAGAATTTTATTAAAAAATTTTGAATTGTTTTCAATAACTAATAATAAATGAATAAAATACTAATAATAAATAAAAATTGAAAATAATATTTAATTCAGCTAAATAATAATAATTTTAATTCAGCTATGAAGAAGATTAAATTTTTTCAACCATAATTTATGCGTTAAAAATATGAAAAATTTGTCGAAAAAGGAAGAATCGTGCCTATGTGGCGTTTAATTTCGCTAAAAACTAAAGAGGGTAGTAAAGGTTTAGACTTACGAGTTCGTTCGGGGTACTATTTACTTGAGAGGGCAAGCGACGATGTGGGTGTGCCTCCGGACATAAGGGGAAATTTGATAATTTCTTTTCACCATAACAGGGAAATTGATAAATTCTGAAACAATAAACTAAATGTTTAAAAGAAGAAGATGGCCTTCTATAAAAAAAATAATAAAAAAAGCCCCCAGTGGACATGACAATAAATAAAAAGTTTCATTATTAAAAACTAAAAATATTTACTTAACTCTTAAATTTATTTACAAAAAGACGCGATGTAACTAGTAGGAAATATTTTCAGCACGTTCTTTGTCTCCAGCACCACTCGCAGTTGAATTCTCGACTGAATCTTCAGACGACTTTTCAGAAAAATATTTAAATTTTTCCTTCTTTTCCTCTTTTTCTCTCCTCTGCTCTTTTTTTAATTCCTTCTCATCTTCTTTCTCCACAGTCCAATTTCTTTTTAAATAATCGACCATTGGCAATGGCTTATCCAATTTAATGGTCTTTTCAATTTTCTGCGTCAAAAGAATTTCCAAAGGTCGAGCAATAAAATTGATCACTCTACAATCTCTTGGACTTCCAACTCGAGCCGTTCTTCCGCATCTGAAATTTGTACCAAAGAAACGAATTTTTAATTAAATAAATAAATAAAAATTTAAATATAAATTTTTTGGGGGAAAAATTATGTACCTGTGAATATATTCGAATGTTTGGAGGGGAAAATCGTAGTTGATGACATCTTTAACTGCAACGGTGTCCAAACCTCTTGAACCAGCGTCAGTTGTACAGAGAACATTATACATTCCCATTTGAAATTCTGCAAATACATTCCTTCTTTTTCTCAGTGGCATTGCACCATTGAGACGTGCGCATTTCACTTCAAATTCATCGAGAAATTGACTGATATAATCACAAGTTTTACTGTTATTGCAAAAAATAATAATCGATGTTTTATTCTTTGCTTTATTCTTTATTAATCGCAATAGTGTCATTGGTTTCTGTTGAACGCCAAGTCGTAGAAATTTTTGCGTCACAAAGACACGATGCACTTTATCAGTTGCAATTTCTTGTAAAGATGATGGCTAGAAAAAAATCCCTTGAGTCAGATGATTTTAGTAACACTAATAATTTTACTTTACCTAATTTTAGTTACTAAATATTTACTAAATACAAGAGAATTATTATTATCTCGCGTTAATTTTCTGAATTAGTTTTCTGAAATATGTGATGCACTTTCCGAAGAAAGATGTACATACAAAATTTTAAGTCAAATAATAATAATAATTTTGTGTACGAAAAAAATTAAAGACTCACGTCGACAATATTATCGAGCATTTCTTCAATGAACTGAGGCATTGTCGCGGCTACCATTGTCAATTGAGAATATTTTGGAAATCCATCAGCAAAATCTCGAAGTGGTCCAAACTGAAAAAAACGAAATTAGCATAAAAATGATTTAAAATTGGAAAAGTTGCAAATTTAATAGAAAATTCTTCTTGAGAAAATTGAATGTTTCAATAATTTTTAATAATTATTCAAAATATATTATTTTTCTTTTAATTATAGAGATTTAAGGGCATTGGAATCATTATGACGCCATAATGTTTCAAATGGCTTTAAATTATATTAAAAGAAGAGAAAAACTCTTCCAGAAGTTCAAATGGCTTTAAATTATATTGAAAGAAGAAAAAAAGTCTTACAGAAATTTTGCGCAAAAAGTATCGAAATTTGTCGTAAAAAGTTTCATCGAAGAGAGAATCCGCCTCGTCCAGTACAACATGTCGGACATATTTCATTTTATACAATCCAATTGTTGTGTGTTTGCTCAATGCTCCGAAGGATGCGACTATAATGTCAACATTACTTGCTGGTGGATTAAATATTTTACTTTTTATCCCTCCGCCAACAACAACTTTTGTTCTTATATCCAAATCTTTAGTTAAACGTAACACTGCTCTCTGCAATAAAAAAAAAGAAAAATTATTACTTTTCCTCTCTTTGAATTGAGTAATTCAGTTTACTCAATTAATATACAGGTTTGCCAGAAATATTTAATTTTGTTTTTCCTTGACTTTTTCCTGACTGATTTTGACTTTTTCCCTGACCCTGAAGAATATTCTGATTCACTCTAAAAATGATTAGATACTGAAAAAAATTTTCCAGCACTTTTACTAAAAATCCCTGGCTTTTCCCTGATTTCTCTGACCAATTCTACTTTCCCTAACTTTCCTGACCTGTGACAACCCTGATATAAGTAAAGAAATTAATATTAAATTAGTAAAAATTAAAATTAGAAATATTTAGAATGAAATTAAATCTTACTCCAATTTGAATTGCCAATTCTCTGCTTGGAGTTATAACCAGAGCAAGTGGATGATTAAATGGTCGATCGATTGCATTTTTCCAATTGAGAACTTGCTCAACCAAAGGTAATAAATAGGCTAAAGTTTTTCCACAGCCTGTTTCTGCTAATAATTTCACGTTTTGTTGATCCAATATCGCAGGTATTCCCAATGTTTGTATCCTCGTTGGTGTTTCAATATCGAAAGCATTTTGTAAATTTGCCAACAATTCGTTAGAAACTCCCAAATCTTTAAAGCTCATTTCCTCCTCCTCTTCTTTTTGTTTTGGTTCTTTATTGACTTCTTCAACCTGAAAAGTAAATTTTACCTCTTACAAAAATGTACTTTTAAAAATGTACTTTAAAAATATACTTTTTTACAGTTGAAAATAAAAAAAAGGAAAAAAAATAAAAAGAAATAAAAAGAAAAATTATGAATAATAAAGTTGTATGGTAATTATTACAGGATGAATTGTAAAATAATCTCCCTTCGATTTGCTTAAATGCCATTTGTCTGACGCCAATGGCATAGGTTGAAATTTCGGATAAGTCTGCCCTTGGAAATGATTAAATTCCTTTCGTTTACAAGTAATTACTGCGACTCTTTTCTTTTTTCCTCCGAGATTTTCCAAATTCTTTTCTTCATTTTCTTCGATTTTAATGTACGTCGGTTCCTGTAAAAAAAGAACATAAATTGACCATGAAAATTGTTATTCACGTGCCTTATTATACTTCAGGAGAACTATTTTATGAACCTGTTTTCTTAAGAGCATGTTAAATTTATTCAACTTTTTCAAAACTTAATGTGAAAATCTGAAATTTTGACATGGTCTTAATTTAGCAGGACAACTATTAACAATAACAAATACAAATCATAAAATGACTATCATGGTTATACTATAGTAAACATTTTAGTAAAAATAAATTAACTCACCTCAACATATGTGCAAAATCTACTGGAAACAACAACACAAGAATTCACGTTTCTTTGAACAATACTATAAATACGCGGTAACATTGTTCACTTATTAAAACAATTAATTTACAATCAAAAATAAAAGCCGCATTAACACATGTGTTGCCATTTTAAACATAACCAAAAAAAAAATCAGCTGACTCTGACCAATGGAAGAAAAATGGCGCGAAATATGAAAAAATTTTAAAAAAGAATAAAAGAAAAAAAAATAAAAAGAATAAAATAAAATAAATAAACAAAAATAACTCTGGGGTTAAAATTAGAATTGATTAGAATAAAAAGAATTTTTATGAAATAAACACTACGAATACAATTAATTAAAACAAAAGTTTTATTAAAACCAATATATAAAGTGCTTTTTTGTTATCACGCATAATAGTGAAATATCAATCGCACTTGAATAATTTTTTTTACATCAATTACATTTTCATAAAATGTAATTCTCTTTCTCTCTTTTAAATCTTCAATTGTATATAAATAGTGAACAATAACTAGAGGTACAAAAATTATGAGATATATTGCAACACTTAATAAATGGACTGGTATTAAAATTCCCTTGAGAAAATAAAAATAAAAAATAATTAGCAAAATTCTATTAGACGAAATATTTTTTGTTTCGCATTATCGACATTTCTTTTTATCCATAAAACATTAACAACTCTTTTTAAAAAAAAAGAAATTTAGTCTCAACACGAAGATATTTACAATCTTCTTTTGTCAAAATAATCGCAATATTTTCTTTTGTAGTCGAATCTTTTTCTTAAGAAAACGACATAAAGAAAATATTTTCATTTTCTTGTTCTTATATAATATAGAAAATATGTACAAAACTACAGGTATTTTTACAAAAAAAAATAGTATTAATTTAAAGAACAAGGCCTTCGTATGTCAAACCTTCGGATTCTGGGGATTCTATTCGATTTCGTAAATGTTCTAAAGTATTTGCCAAATGCTTTTGTATTTGTTCCGTTTCTTCACTCACTTCTAAATTTGGTAATTCCTCGCGTATTTTTGCTATTACTTGATTCAAAATTTGAATTGTTACCTAAAATTAAAATTTGTTTTCGATTAGAATGTAAAGAGTAAATAATTTTAGCTTAAGACTAATTGAGATAAAATGAAAGAGACCTAACGCGACAAGAGATTTAAGTTATTTTAAAATAATTTTACGAAAGTTCTTCTCGAATTCAATTATTTAAATACAAAAACTCAATTTTTTATAATAATTGTAACTATCTGTGATTTTATATTTCAGTTATTATATGGTAAAATATTTTCAAAAAATTATAATAAAGACATTTTTACAATTAATTTTTCAATAATTTTTGAAAGATAATAGTTTTTTAATTATAAACAATTGAAAAATTTCCAAACAATTGAAATTTGGTAAAATCTTTTAAAAATAATTGAATTTTTGAAAAATATAAATAAAAATAATCAAATTTTTAAAGAATTTTAATTTCTTTTTCATAAATAATAACATTCTTCGGAAGATTATTCAATTATTATCAATAAAATTTCACGCAAGAATTAAATTTTTTTCTTAATTCGTTATAAAATTTTTCAAAAGAATTCAATTATTTTCTAAAATTTGAATAAAATTCTTCCTAAATATTCAATTATTTTCAATACAATCTGAACTAAATTCCTAAAAAGAATTAAAATTTTTATCGAAACAATTATATTATTTTTCAAAAATTTTAATAAAAATCTTTGCAAGATTTCAATTATTTTCATAAATAATAAAATTTTTCAAAGAATTTCAATTATTTTTAAAAATTCTAATAAAATTCTTCCTAAAAATTCAATTATATTCATTAATAATAAAATTCTTCAAAGGATTTCAATTATTTTCAAAAATTTGAAATAAATTCTTGTCAAGAAATCCTTTCGAAGTAAAATTCATCGTAAAAATTATGTTGAAAATTATTTTAAAAAGTAGAAAAAATTCTTTGTTTAATTCAATTATTTTCAAAATTTTCAATTGAAATTATTCAAAAAACTACATTATATTTAAAAAACACAAAGAAAAGAAGAAAGGAAGAAAGAATTTAATTATTTTCTATATTCTAATAAAATTCCTCGAATGAATTAAATTATTTTAGAAAATTGTAATAAAATTCTTAAAAGATTTTAATTATTCTAAATTATTCAAAAATTTTTAATAAAATTCAATAATTAAGGTCATGTTATTCAGTGGTCACGGGCTCCATATACTTCACTATGGGAACACGTGACCACTGAATAACATGACCTTAAATGATTAATTTCAATTATTAAGAAACACGATTATTTTAAAAACTTGGAAGAAATTGTTCATAAAATTAAATTACTTTCAAAATTTTCAATTAAAATTATTAAAGAAACTTCATTACATAAAAAAAAAAAATTAAAGAAATTCTTCAAAAGAATCTAATTATGATTTTTAAAAATTTAATAAAATTAACGATTATTAATATAGATTTTCAACATGACTTTTTTCTCTAAAATGTTAAAAATAATTCTAAAATGTTATTTTTCCTGTGTATTCGAATTTTCGGAAATTTGTAATTAAAAATATTGACAATATTGAATTTTAAAAAATTAGAAGCTAATTTTAATTGATTTTCAATTTTAAATTTTACATTTAAAGATTTTTCCATTAACATTTTTGATAATTCAATTATTTTCAAAATTTGAAACTAAAAATTCTTCAAACGTTGATTTTTCAAAATTGTAACAAAATACTTGAAAAAATTAATTATTTTCAATTAAATTTTAGAAAATTTCAATTTCAAAAAGGTTTTTTTACAGAAATATTTGAAAAATTTAAATATCTCTTAAAAAAGTTATTCAAAAATAATTTTTGAAAGATTTGTTTATAGTTATTTTTCGCACTTTAAAAATCGGTATAAGTTGCATTTTATATTTAAAAAATGTGGTATTTTGTTGCAATATTTAGAAGAAAAGTCGAAAAATTTACAATTTTTGAAAATAAGTCTGAAAAAGTATCAATTTTTTTAATTTCCCTTTCAAAAATTTTTTCTTTCCGATAATAGCATTTTTTTTTTTTGTAAAAGTATTTCTTATTGAATATTTTGGACATTGTAAAGATTTAATTATTTTTAATTTGCACTGAGAGTTAAACCTCTTTGAGTATTTTCACTTTGAAGTTAACAATCTCTTGTAGCTATAGGTCTTTTTCACTGTGAAGCGTCTAAATTTATTAAAAATATTAAATTATTCTTACGGATGCATTTCCTTTTTCATAAAAATAAATATAGTGATTTAATAGTTCAACGTAGAGTTGAACTTGAACGGACGTGTCCATACACTGACTTGCAATGCGTATTCCCTTCTTCAAACAGTCTAATACTTTGTTTCCGTCTTGCATCTAAAAGAATTTTAATTTCTAATTTTATTAAAATTCGTTATTAGTTTCTATCACTTTGTTTAGAATTTTACCCAATTTGTACTGTTTTGTACCATTTGTACTGTTAAAAATTATAATTTAATTCGTTCAGAATATTGTATGGAGCAATTAGACCAAAATTAGAATTAGAATTAGAATAAGAAAATTTAGGAGAAAAATTACCTCTTTTCCTTCAGTGGCTAAAGATTTTCCCGACCAAAAGATGTGTGAACATGTTGCAACTCCACGACACTGATCAGGTTTTCGTAAAAGTTTACTGGCATAGAGTGCACATTGATTTCTCACCGGTTCGGCGTTCTCCTCGCCGAAACAACTCATTTGCTCGAAAGTTGCAATTATCAATGTAATCGCTGCAAGTTGCGCCTTTGAGTCACTAATTTCATCCTCGTAAATTGAAAAAGCTTGACTCATATATTCATAGGCGACCATTTCGAAATTATCGAAACGAATCTCTCCGATTGCAAGTGCCCCTTGCAAAAATAATCTCAACGGTAATTCGGCAAGTTCGGCCTTCATTAATGCCATAATCGTCGTGTGACAAAATTGGAAAATCTTTTGACATTTCTTCTGCCACATTTCGTCCTGTAAAATAGAATTTTATCACAATTTTATTAATTTAACTGTAGAATAATCATGTTTTAAAATTTTAAAATGCCTCAAAAATTTTTTTGAAAATGCTATTCTAAATTAATTAAATTCCTTTGGGGATTTTATTATTTATGACGTTAAAAAAATAGTAAATAGTACGTTTTAGTATATGAGTGCGAAGCCTGAAATCTAAATATAGAAATTATAGATATTTTTTTAAAATTAAGTAGTTAAAAAAAGAAAAATTTTAATACAAACACTGTCACTCAAGTTTTTATAGGTGAATGCAAGTTGATAAGCTTGGAAAACAATCGGTGGTAGTGTGAATTTAATCCGTTTATTGCCACCGGCACTGAAATGTTTTCGAGCCGCGCTCAAAATCATATATTGTTGATCGGCCGTTTCCGATTTGAAATGATGAATTAATCGACCAAGTAAGCCCTGCTCCTCGGCAAAATCTTCTGGATCCTCTTCAATATTTGGCTGATCCGGTTGATCTTGCACCAATGGCGCTGCAATTGATAAAATAGCGTCCACCTGTTCCTGCGTTGGAATTAGCGTCTCATTATCAAGAATATTGCTAATAACATAAATCGCCAACATTTTTCTCCCCTCATAATCAAAATATTCCAATAGCGGAGCAAAATTCTCCAATTTCAAAACAACTAAAATATTCTTATAATTATCCACTGGAATTTTCATCAGTCTCGCTAATTCCCTCGAAACAGCGCTATTGTATTCCAATCTTTAAGAAAATAATTAAAATTATTTTTTCCATCAAATAGAAATCAATTATTTTACACATTTATAATGATCAGAAAGAATTAAAAAGAAAGAATTTCTTACTTTTCGATGTTTAATTTTTGGAAGATTTGCACTGTCGTATGAAGGACCTTATCGACATAATCCACCCGATCTGGATAACATTTATGTGCTAGATTAATTAAAGCCACTTGCAGTGAAACAATATCCTCCGGTGGCATATCTTGTCTATTCTGTAGGGGAAAAAATCGTTAATTCACCTGCGAGTATTTACACACAACTGTTGTATGTTGTATGAAAAATTGAAAAAAGTAAATAATCAGTAATGTTCTTTGACCCCGAATTTATCTCCCGATTGTCGAGTGCGAAAAAAAGGAAGAAAAAAATCAATAAATATTATTTCCACGAACGACAAAGTTATTCTTATTACTGTTCTCAGACTTAAACTAGACGAGAGAAAGGAAATCTTGATTTTGTTAATCATGGAACTATCAAGAAAAAGTGCAGTACCTAATCATCACTGAACAGTCCACAAAATTTTGATAAAATCACTAAATTTTATTTTTATTAGAATTTAATAAAAAAATCAGTTATTAGAAAAAATTAGTTCTTAGAATTTAAGAAAAAAAATCACTTCACCTGGATAATGGAAGCAACCTGATCGCTAAATACATCGAATAGTTTAACATCTTGTGGAATCCCGGCGAGTTGACTTGGACTCCCCGGACCGCCAACTCCTTCTGATCTTTGACTAAATGCGGCAAGACGATCGATTAGTGAAATTATTATGTTTTTCACATTGACACCGTTTTGCAATTCAGCGCAAGATTTCAGAAAAGCGTTCAGTGTTTGCAAGTGAAACTCGTCAGGGAAGACCTGAAAAAAATTTTAATCATTAGAAATAAATGGAGAAACGATTTTTAGAATTAAGAAAGAAATGTGACTTGGTAGCAAGGTAACAAATTATTGAACAAAATTTACCTGAATTATACATTCCATGAGATATTCTTGGGCAATTGCATCACGACAACTGACCACTTGCTCCAAAATTCCAGGAAGAACCAACTAAAAAAATTAAAGCAAAAAAAATTAGTAAAATTGCTACAAACTAGAATAAAAATTACTAGTATTTGATAAATAAAATAAAAAATTTAATAAAATTCAAAATAAAATTTCAAAAAATTCGTTGCAAGAATTCAATTATATTCATAAATAATAAAATTCTTGACAGAATTTAAATTATTTAAAAGAAATGTAATAAAATTCATTGCAAGAATTCAATTATTTTCGTAAATAATAAAATTATTCACATTATTTCAATTATTTTCTTACATAATAAAATTCTTCAGAGGATCTCAATTATTTTTAATACAATTTTAAGTAAATTCTTCGAGAAACGTAATTATTTTAAAAATTTTTATTAAAATTCTTCGAAAGAAATCAATTATTAATTATTATTTTTAATAATTATTGCAAAAGTTCCTTGAGAATTTTTAAATCCATTTGTTTACAATTCAATTTTACGAAATTTCGATCATTTGGAAATCTTTCAATTAAATATTTGAATTTAAAAAATAGAAACATGAAATAAGTTTAAAAAAATTCAATTAATCTTTTTCAAAAAAATTAATTCTACAGAATTGTTAGTTAAAAGTATGGGAAATTTAAATATTTAAAGATTTCAATTTTAAACCTTTTCAAAATTGAACTCTTTCTTATAATTCATACAATAATGCTTCAAATATTTAATTATTATCTAAAATTTTAACTGAAATTTATTTTTAAATGAATTTTTATTAGAAAATTGTACGAGAATTCAATTATTTAAATAAAAAGATAAATAATTTATTCAGTAATTGAAAAAAATAAAAATAATTGAAATTCTGCGATGAGTTTCATTATTTATGAAAATAATTCAATATCTGCAATCATTATCTAAAATTTTAACTAAAATTCATTATTAAATAAATTTCAATTAGAAAATTCTACGAGAATTCAATTATTTAAACACAAAAATAAATAACTTACCGAGTAATTGATAAAAAATAAGAATAATTGAAATTCTGCGATGAGTTTTATTATTTATAAAAATAATTGAATTCCCAAAACGGAATTTTATTATTTATGAAAATAATGGAATTATTGCGAAGAAATGTATAAAAAAAATTGTAAATAATAGAATTCATGTGAAGAATTTTATTACTTTTGAAAATAATTGAATTCTTGTGATGAATATTGTTATTTATGAATAATTATAATTGTTTTTATTACAAAGAATTTTATTAAAATTTCTGAAAATAATTGAATTTCTATGAAGAATTTCGTTATTTATCAAGATAATTGAATTCCTTCGAAGAATGGCGTTAAATTTTTTAAAAATAATTGAAATCCCGAGCTGAGTTTTATTATTTATGAAAATAATTGAATTCTTGCAACGAATTTTATTAAAAATTTTTAAAATAATTGAATTCATGCGAAAAACTTTACAAAAATCTGTTAAATAATTTATTTTCTTTGAAAAAAATTTAAGATTATTGTGTTTTAAATACTTCAATTCCTGTGAAAATGTTATTATTTACAAAAATAATTAAATGTTTGTTAAAAATTTTTTTCAAATAATTGAATTCTTTAGGAAAGTTTTATTAAAATAGTAAATATTGAAAATTATTAAATTGATGAAAATTTGTGAGAATAATTAAAATTTGCCAAGAATTCTATTAAAATTTTTAAAAACAATTGAATTTGGAAAAGAATTTTGTAATTTTTAGAGATAATTGAATTTCTGCGAAGAATTTTATTACTTTTGAAAATAATTGAATTTTTGCAATCATTTTTGTAGATAATTTCTCCAAAATTCAATTTTTTCCAGTACTTTAATAAAAATCCCTGACTTTTCCCTGATCTCCCTGACCCGTGGCAATCCTGATTTATCAGTATAATTTATAATACTATAATAATTAAAATACGAGTTTGTTTATAATTACAAACGAACCTGACTGAATTAAGTAAATAATTACAATATTCTTGAAACGAAAAAAAGATTTATTCACCCTTTTGTAAATATCCAGAGTCACCGATTCCAATTGACTCAATCGAACCAAATTTGTTCCAACTAAAATCCTCAATTCCTCTCTTTCACGCTCTCGTCTCTCTCTATCGCGACTATGTCCCTGATGCTGCATTCGCACCCACAATTTATTCATTTCGGCAAAATTCATCAGAACAAAATCAATACTGTCACGTACCTGAAATGAAAATTATAAAATCAACTTCAAATTTCGAATTAAAACTGAAATTTTCCTTTTTCTTAAAAAAAGAAAATAATTTGAAAAAGCAAGGAATTTTTGTTCGTACGGTTCCTTCCTCGTCGTCCCCCTCCGGAGAGTCTGGCAAAATATTTCTCGTGCATTGAAGTAAATAGTTTCTTAAAAAGAGTCCTCGCAAGGGATGTTGAACTCCTCGACACATCTCAACGAGATCACGTAAAAGATCTCTTTTAAGGCATGGATTCGTTTTGATGTACACCAATCCAACTGTGATTAGCAGATAGCTGCAAAAGAAATAGATTTTTTTTAAATTGTAGTGGAAATTCTCAAAAAAAAATAAAAGTATCCAAATAGTACCAAATCGCAAAAAATTATTAAATACTCACAGTCTGGGAACAATATTTCCGGCATATTGTACCAATTCATACAAATCAGTAACTTTTCTTCCCTTTTGAAATTCGTCTAGTAAAAATAATTCCAAATGTCGCAGTTCATCGGTAATTGCCATATCTGATTTTCAAATGAAAAAAAAAAGTTATTTTAAATTAAAATTAGTTTTACAAAGCTCTTCAGAATATTTTTTTTACAAAGTGAGACAATTTTTTGTTTTGAAAAAAACTTACAGAGTTCGTAGTAGCTCTTGGGACTCAATAAAGAGGTGCGAAGTTCACCGAGCATTGTCGATGCATGTTTCAATGCATCCATGAGTTTTGATTTATCCAAATTGTGTTTCATTTCAAAGGCTTGCACCTTAACGACACTGCTCGCATCCTCCAACAATTTCTCCTGCTCCTCAAGTCCTGTCATTGCAGGTGTCGAAGGCTGTGAGAAAAACAAAGATACCTAACAACAAATGCCAGGTAGATTCATGCAATTTAAGCTAAAAACAAATTCAACTACTGAAGAAACAAACAGCTACAAAATTAAAAATATACAAAAATAGATGCAAAGTTGAATTTCTATCATACACTATAGTATATAATTTGCTGATTAAATAATTCTGCAGGTTTATAATACAAATTTACAATAAAATTTAGAATTTTATAATTCGATTATTTATAATTTTACAGTTGAAAAATTTTGAATTTCATCTAAAAAATTTGAATGAAATGATTAGATTCCAGGGAATTGTATCGCATTTTTATTAAGATCAAGATGTAATTGTTTGTGGTAAATATAATTATTCTCCCACCTCTCATGACATATGGATATTTAGGGTAACCCTAGAAAATCCTAGGGATATTGAAGGATATTCAGACAATTTAGATAAAGTACAAGTATCCAAATTGTCAAAAAACATCCAAAATCTCCTAAATATCCATCTATTATAAGGATACTTAAAAAAAAAGTTGTTGCAAGCATTACATGCACGAAATTAAATCCCCACGGTAAATGAATATTCGATTCGAACTTTTTATCAGATTTGATTATCAAAGCAGACTTTTTTGCAAAACAACAATTAATTTTTGCAAACAGTTAATTATAGTCTGCTGCAGAATATCTTCAATATCCAGAAAATATCCATCTACTTTGGGGGGGAATTTAACAAAAAATTATCAACAATGTGTTATTTTTCATGCACAATTTAGCAGACACACTAATTCAAGGTTAGGAGACCACCCACTGTATTAATTTTCGTTGATCAGCAACCAGCAAATGTATTCTTATCGTTTAGATGATAAGAAGACAGTTATTTAATTCAATACAGTTAAATTTGATTGACAGATAGCCATTATTTAATATATATCCGTAAAGTGGTCGAACTTGTTTTGAAGAGATGTTTTACTGATTTGCATTTCAATATACAAATTTTTAAGTAGTTTTGTTTTTAATTAGTTGATCCTATTTTTCTGTAGAAATCACTAGGAATAGCACTTACCATTGTTTTTTTTTGTTAAATTAGAAATAATACTTTTTTAATTATTAAAAAAAATCACTGTCTTAGCACACAAATGTGGATAATGCACTTTTCTATATAAACCAAATATAAACCTATCCCTGAAATAATGCGCATGCGTCACAAGATGTCCGCCTCTGCGTTTGTGTGCTGTGGACGTGACACACTTTCGGAAATATTTCTATTTATTTTTCTACTGTGGATAGAAATAAATATATATTTTTAATTTAATTTTTAATTTTTGATATTAAAATATATTTTCAAAGTCAAACTTTACATTCATGTTTCCTTAGTTCAAATTTGACCGCGGACTAATTTTTCATTGGTTCTTCTTGTAGAACTGATACTCGACAGCCAATTAAATTTAGTACCGTTCACTTATTCTGTGGAAACTTGTGAACAAGCCTTTAACTTTTCACGCATGATTTTTAGGTTATGTTGCATGACAGACAGTAAACAAATATACCCGAAATATCCAAAAAACCAAGTGTAAATTGAGTAATTATCGTTATTATTAACATTTATCACAATGAGTTCGAGTGGAATAAAATATATGAAGAAACCGTGAGTTGGAAAATGTTTTTAATTATTCTATCTGTTTTTTTTAAATCGAAAACTTCAATATAATTATTTACGTATGTGAACAAAATTTCCTGTATTTTTACCGTTTTAAGTAATTAATTATAACAGTTTTTAATTCTCTCTGGTAAATTTAATACTTTTAATATCTCCGTCCAAATTTAAATAAATATCTCACTTTCATAACTTTTAGTAAATTTACTAAACTGTAAACAAATTTTCTGTCGATTTAGTTTTCTTACGGAATTTTAGTTTATATTTTTTTTTATTAATATTTTTCGCAAAATCAATTAGTATTTACTGATCGAATATAATTCACTGCAAACAATTTTTCGCTACTAGATGTTAATTATCGATAATTTGGAATTAAATAAATACGCGTTTAATTCTCTATTATAAAATAATGAACTTATTTTATAAGACTTGAACAGTCTCCAAAAGAAATATTTTTGGTTTTCTAACAAATTTCACTAAACACCTTTGACAGAAATCCATTTCCACAAGGAATGAGGTGTCAAAAATGTTTGGAAATGGGTCATTGGAGTTATGAGTGCAAAGGAAAACGAAAGTACGTTCACAGATCGTCACGAACAACACTCCTTCGGAAGCAATTGCAAAAAAAGGAGACCCCTGATATGTAAGTTTTTATTCTATCCTCTTTTTAATCTATATTTTAGATTCTAATTTATAAAAAAAGTTAAACGATTAACAGGGTTGCCAGAAAAATTTAATTAAATAATTAAATTTTACGAGAAAATTGATTTAAAATTGTATTAAAAATGATTGAAATTGTGCGATGAGTTTTATTATTTATGAAAATAATTGAATTCTTGGGACGAATTTTACAAAAATATTTTTAAATAATTGATTTTCTTTGAAAAATTTTATGAAAATTGTGATTTAAATACTTGAATTCCTGTGAAAATTTTATTACCTATTTATAAAAGTAATTAAATGTTTGCAAAGAATTTAAAAAAATTTTTTGCTAAAATAATTGAATTCTTTTGGAAACTTTTATTAAAATACTAGATATTGAAAATTATTGAATTTAGGAAAAGTTTTGAGAATAATTGAAATTTTGCCAAGAATTTTAATTAAATTTTTGAAAATAATTGAAATTTTACCTAGAATTTAAAAAGAATTTTTGAAAATAATTGAATTTTTGCGAAGAATTTTATTACTTTTGTAAATAATTGAATTTTTGCCGAGAATTTTATTTCTTTTGCCGAGAATTTTATTTCTTTTGAAAATAATTATATTTCTGCGAAAAATTTTATTACTTTTGAAAATAATTGAATTTTTGCAATTATTTGAAACTTCTCAAAAATTCAATTTTTTTTATTATTATTTTCTGAAGGCAAACCCTGTGGCAACCCTGATTTAAAAAAGAAATTATAAAAAGTTGCAAATTTTTAAAAATGTTTAAAAAAAGTTTTTTGTGTAAATCATAGAAAGTACTTACTTGATTTTTTTCTCTCCTAAGTGAACCGGAAACTGCGGTGGTCAAGGAGGAGAAGGTTAAGAAGAATAAGAAAAGGAAGGATTCTGTCAGTTCGAGTAGTTCAGAAAGTTCATCAAGTTCAAGTAGTGATAGTGATAGTTCATCGGATTCGGATTCAAGTAACAGTGACTCGAGTAGCTCTAGTAGTTCTAGTAGCAGTTCCAGTTCTTCGAGCAGCAGCAGTAGCAGTAATTCAAGTCACACTTCTAGTAAAGTATCGAGCAAGAAAAAAAAAAAGATAAAACATAATTAGTTAAAAAAATTCTTTTTTTTTAATCAATCAATTCCTAATTCTGTAAATTTCAACAAATGATTGTAATTATTTTTGTAATCTATTGTCATGACGTTTTTATTAAAACAAAATTTATTAATTCTTGTTTTTTTTCTTTTTGACGTTGTTTCATGGATCTTCAGTTTTTTTAAATAGAAAAAAAAACATTTATAAATTAATTAAAATAGTTAAAAAAGTAAAAAAAATTTAATTCAACTTACGCGAATTTCTTTGTCCGTTTTTTTCTTAGAAAAATATAAATAAAATGGTATAAAAAGAGGGAGGTAGACATTTTTTTCGGAGGGATTAATCGCAATCCATGGCGGGTAGAATGTTTACTATTACTTTTCGTTTTGGATCGTAACTGAAGTGATTCATTTTGAATATTTCGCTTTCGTAGAATGATGAGAGATCGTGAATTTTTATCTGCCTCGCCTGAAATAAGATTATTTAACATTAATTAAAAGAAAGTAATAATTAATAATTATGAATTAATAATTAAATTAAATTCTTTCGAGAAAATGTAATTAAAATTGTATTGAAAATAATTGAATTGCTCTCAAGAATTTTATTATTTATGAGAATAATTAAATTCTTGCGAAAATTTTTTTTTTAATAATAAACAAGAATATTTAATATTATTAATGAAACTAGAGAGAAAAGAAACTTTACCCGATCTTGAAGTTCTTTTTCGGAAACTTCGACAGTTGTGACACGATTGCCATGCATTGCACGTTGGAAAGCAAGATGATCGTGAGTGATTCCCCTCAGGATGTGATAGAGAAGATCACTGTGATCCTCCTTGTAGTTAAGATCGGCTTTGAATGTCTGAAATAAAAATGATTAGATTTTGTGATAATATTCGAGAAAGTCACTATTTTTGAGAATAAATTGAAAAAAGTCGCAATATTTGAAAATAAGTCAAAAAAAGTCTCATTTTTTGAAATTTTGTAATATATACACACCTGCATCATACTCTTTTTAACCGAATATTTTTGTGTCTCGACGAAACTCTGCAGAACCATTTTGATAGCCATATTAACGTCCTCCTCACGAATGTAATCACGTAACTGCATTTTTGCACACGCCTCCGACATTCTTATAATTGCCTCAATATGTCGGACAGTGATCGGAAGACTTCCCGTCGACTTTAAAATCAATTCAAAATTTCCCATTCAATAAATAAATCTTTTATGAAAAGTAAACCTGTTATTCCAAAGTGTATACTCACCAAACTCTCTTGACGCAGATCTTTATATTTTCTGGCAATTTTATCATTGTCAATGTTCGTTAATTTCGGATGAACGTTTTGCTTCGCGTAAACAATGTATTTTTTCAAGAGATCCTGAGGTATTGGCAATTCCGTGCTGGGAGTTTGGAAATCAAGTATTTCTGAATCGTCGGAGAAATTTGGATGATGTTTAATGTGTGAATTGACGACGAATTTCGCCAGCCTCTCATCATCATTTGCGTCTTTTTCATCCTTAACGATACACAAAATATCGAAACGCGAAAGAATTGGATCCGATAGATTTACCTGTAGGGAAAAGAGAATTTTTGTTAATTATCTATTTTTTCCAAATATTGAAAATATTTTATAAAAAATTTTTTGTACATTTTCGGAGAAAGTCATGCTGGGATCGTATCTTCCGCCTATGGGATTAGCGGCAGCAATAACTGAACATCGAGCTTGAAGTGATGTCACGATACCGGCTTTTGAAATTGAAATCGTTTGTTGTTCCATGGCTTCGTGAATTGATGTTCTGTCTTGATCGTTCATCTAAATTACAAAAAAAAAGTTTGTACGTAAGTAAATCTAGTAATTAGAGCCAAAATTCTATTTTTAAAAAAATTAAATTAAAAGGAAATTATTGTCAGAAATAGAAAAAATGGAAGAAGTTGCATAAGAATTTATGGTAATTTTATAGTTTTTGAAGCAAACAAAAAAGACACAAAAATTCGTAATTTTCTTGTGAATTCTAAAAATTAAATTTTTTTCCAGTACTTTTAATAAAAATCCCTAACTTTTTCCTGATTTTCCTGACCTGTGGCAACCCTGGAATAAAAATAAAAGCTTACTTTATCGAACTCGTCAATGAGACAAATTCCCGTGTCGGCCAAAACTAAAGCTCCAGCTTCCAAGGTCCATTCTCTTGTTTGCGGCGAACGTCTCACGTAAGCCGTGAGACCGACAGCCGAAGCTCCTTGACCAGTTGTGAAAATCGCTCTCGGTGCTATTTTCTCCGTATATTTCAAAAACTGCGATTTTGCCGTTCCCGGGTCTCCACAAACCAGAACGTTAATGTCTCCTCTCACCTTGTGCTTCTTTCCTGAAATGAGAAAAAAAAACAATAAAGTTTATTTTTCTCCAATTTACGACGCACTCTCAACAAAAGAATACTATTTTCTCAACCTGGATTTTTGGAAACACCGCCGAAAATTGCCATTGCCAATGCTTGCTTAATGAACTTGTGTCCGTAAATCGAAGGCGCCATACTCGCAACAATTCGATCTGTGATTCTCGGATCTTTGCTCAATTCCCTAATACTGTTCACGTCCTCTTCCGTTAACGATGCAACGATATCCTTTGAATCCTTCACGTGCAAATGATTCGCGAGAAGAACAGTGGAGAATATCGGAAAACCCTCGTTTGTATTTAACGAACCATCGTAATTATTCGTATAAATTCCCGTGACGTCAATTTCATCGCCGGGTTTACAACGATCACACAAATCAGACAATAAAATGCAATCCTTACTTCGCGGAATACGCCCCGCGGGAATTCTTCCCGGCGATTCTTGAATTGTTATCTTTTGATAGTTACGATACAACGTTTGCTCCATATTAATCTAAATGAGAAAAATTAAAAATCTTCAATAATTGAATAATCTTCTAAATTACACTTTCTTACTTTCTCTAATTTTACAATTAAAGGTAATTCAAGTAAAAAATTAATCAAATACCATGAAAGGACCAGTGCTCTGACATTGTGGACAGGAACCAGGTTTGAATTCTGTACTTTGCGATTGGACGAACGGACCCAAAACGCAAGCACATTTATTGCAATCGAATTTCACGACTGATAATTGTGGCATAACTCCGGTTGTCGCCGTCACCACACCTAGAGTTCTTACCAGTTGATTTACATGCAATTTCCTGGGAACACAAAAAATTTTGTCATTTTCTGGTTTCGTACTCGATAATTAATTTTAAAAAGTAGCAAAAAGGAGCTTAAAGTCAGAAAAAGTAGTAAAAGAGTAGCTATCGAAAAATTGACTTTTTGCAAGAGTAGAATTTAGTAAATAAGTGCAAAGTCTGTTAATATTTAAATTTTATACCTGAATGTTCGCAGTTCTTCAATTAAAGGCAATTCGGAAATTCGCACGTGAATTTCAGTCGTGACACGTTCGTAACTTGGGAAGATTGTCAATACCAATTCTTTTGCAACTTCGTCAAAAATTTCAAGCATTTTGAATGGTGCTTCCGGTAAGAAGTAAGCTAAAATATGTTCCTTGCTGGCGAGAACTGTAAATTCGACAACAAAACTCGACTGAAAGGGAAATTTTTATTTTTGTAAATTAAAAAAGAAAATTATATTCTTGAATAATTTATTGATTAATTTAATATTACCTGATTGCTTTCGCACATGTGTCGAATTCGTTCTTTGTACATATGTTGTCCCTTGGAATTTGTATAAGTTCTGAGGAAATTTTTAAATCGATTTGCAATTTCGGTGCGTGGTCCCAACATTGAGACCCATTCCTTCACCGAATGGCCTTTTGTGTCTTCTAAATTCTCAATTGACTCGATCATCTGAAATGATTGATTGTTGAGTAAATCATTTTTTTCTAATGAAAGAATTTTTTTAATGAAAAGTGAATTAAAGAAAATTACCTCCTCCTCTTCAAGTTCTCCAGCGGCTGCTTTCTCGGCCATTCTTCTCTTGTGTGATGGCATCAACTCGTCATCACTATCCTCTGAAATTAATAAATATTTATTATTGGAAAATTGGAATTTTTGATTAGTTTTTGCGAATGCAAAATAAAATTAACCATAAAATAGATCTCTGTCATCTCTTATAATTCCAGCGGCACGATCTCGCTTTCTCATCTCGTCCTCAGCGAGCGCTCGATCTCCTTGCGAAATTTCTGAATAATCTTCGTCGTCCATGAGATTTCGATCGTAACGATCGAGAGCCGACATTGGTCGGTAATCGCTGTGAAAAAAATTGCAAAAGAAACAATATTAAAACTTACCATTTGAATTTTAATTGCAAAAGGAAAATTTATAAACATACGCTTCCATATTATCGCCAAACAATTCCTCTCCTTCCTCATCTTCTTCATTTGGAATGTCATTCTCGTCTCCGAGTAAATCGCTTTCATCAGCAAAAGGTTCGTCAATATCGGGAGCTGGTGATGTTAAAGCTTCACGATAACGATCAGAGCGAACTGGCGAACTTGGTTGACTCTACAAAATCAAAAAATAATAATAATATTTTAATAAAAAAATGTAAACAAACATTTTCGTGAGCAAAATAAACAAACGAAAGCATAACAATTAATTATAATTTAATTATTTAGTAAATTTATTTTATTATATTTACATTTTAAATAAGAATTAAAAGGATTTTTAAAACTATTCTAACATTCGCCAGAGCAAACAAAATGACAAAAAACTTACCATAATGAAAAAATTAGTCTCAGGAGAATATGTCGAAAAACTTGGTAGACTCCTAACCAAATTGTAATAAAGCACTTAAATTCTGTTGAATTTGTCAATTAATTTTCCTACAGTCGGCTTTGTTTTTCTTAAAATTAAATGCAATAATCACAGCACGTTTAACGAGACCCAAACAATCAGCAACAAGTGAAACCGGAAAACGAGAATGTTTTGGCGGGAGTTCTTGAAAATTTGCCTTAAACGAGACAATTTCTCTCGACCAATCAGAAAATAGTATAGTTTGGAAAAGCACCTTTATGTACTTTGCGCGGGCTATCTTTGAAATTCAAACTCTATTAAAAGTTAAAAATACTTTTATTTGGAATTATTATTTAATTATAATTATTATTCCTCGATAATAAGTAATAAAAAATTCCTAGTCTACTACAAATGAAAAGAGTTTATGCACTATTTTATTGTTTGGTTTTTATGGGTTTTTATTGACAGGGGTGGGAACGAAAATTCTAGATTGCAGCGCCTTTTGTTGGTAGCCATTTTAGGAAACAATTTTTTTTTCAAACAAATATCCTCCCCTAATCAGAATGTTTACATTGTACCGTATTTTCCCAAAAAGTAAACATATTTGTTATTGTTTACTTAAAACAGTAACAATAATTATCCAGTATTTCTTTATAAACATTTATTACTTTTATCGAGTTTCTTGTAAAATAAATAAAAATAGATCTTCGTTTTACTGAACAAATTCTAACTGCTTTTTGAACATTTAAAATTGAAAACGTTTTATAGTAAAACAAGTTAAAAAACAAGATATTAAAATTATATTTAAGAAGAAAAAGAAAATTATAAAATGCAGGAAACTTCAGAATATGCGAAAATATTGGTCGAACATCGTGTCAAAAAAGAAATGGTAGAATTTAATAAGGAAAAAATTGAAGAACTAGAAAAGACTTTGAAAACCGAAAAAGAACAATTAGTAAAATTTATTTATTTACCTTTCGGATTTTTTTCCATTGCTTCGTATTATTATAATTTTACTATTATATAATCGTTACCTGAGAATCTTTTTTCAAGGACAAATTAAGGGAGAAACAGTACAAACTTCAAGACAATTATTGCGAGACTGTTTGGAATTTTTCAAAAAAACATGATTTTGGTAATTTTTTTGTAAATTATCCAAGACAAAGGATCCCCCCGCCATGTAATTGTGAATTTCTCAAAGAGACTACTGAAAAAATTGAAAAAGGCATTAAGGCAATTTTATTAATTTCTAGATTTGCGTAAATAATTCACAACAATTATTTATTTATTTTTTGTCATTTTTCAGAGATTCAAGAAAACGAAGAACTTCAGAAACTGAATAACGAAATCAAAAGTTTAGAACTTGAATTAAAGAATTTCGAGGAAGAAGAAGAGGAAATTGAAAATACGAAAAAAAGGAATCTAAAATTCTCTTCCGATGACGATAATGAAATTGAAAGGTTTAAATTTTTGTTTCATCTTAATTGTGCATTCATTTTCTTTAAATAGTTTCAGATTCCTTTCATAATTTTAGTAATTTTTAGATTAACCGAAATTCTTGAAAAGTCACAAGAGGATTTAAAATTCCTAGAGAATGAAATTGTGAAACATCGACAAAATGAGCAAGTGGCAACAAAAGATGTTGAAACAAATTCGTTTGTAAAAATAATGTCGAAAACAATAGAAAGAGGTTACGAAAAACCTAAAAAATTGAAACTCGCCAAAGAAATTTCGCATAGAAAGCATATTCCACTGTTGAATTGTCCAAATACGATAGACAATTATATGATAGTAAAAGGGAAAAATAATCCTTCAACACAAGAGATAAATTATCAAACAAAAAATGAAGAAGCAGTGGAAAATTATCAATTATTAAAAAATCCTAATCAACAAGAATCTGTTATTTTGAGTTCATGGACTCGAAATACTGTTCCAAATGATTTTTCTTTTGTAGAAGCGGAAAGTTCGACGTCAGGAACATTTTCAAAGAAAATGGAAATAAAATCAATGGTAAGAGTAAAAAAAAATTTAATTATCCCTTTTTCGCTCTAAAATAATTAATAATCAACTAATTTTGAAATGAATTCCTTAACAAGGTTGCCACAAGAATATAATTTTCTTTTTCTCTGACTTTTTTCTGATTTCCAGACAAAATTTCGACTTTTTCTCAGATCCTAAAGAATATTTCCAAAGATTTGAATTTGAAACCTTTTCAAAATGCAATTAATTCTAAAAATTCATCCTCTGATGCTTCTAATATTCAATTATTATCTAAAAATTTAACTTAAATTAATTTTAAAATCAATTTTTATTTAAAAAATTCTATGAGAATTCCATTATGTAAATACAAAAATAATTAATTTATTAAAGAATTGAATTCTTTTGACAAATTATAATAAAATTTTTAAGAATAATTACATTTTTCGTGGAATTGAATTAAAATTGTATTGAAATAATTAAATTTCCTGTGAAATTTTTATTACTTATGAAATCAATAGAATTATTGTGGAGAATTTTATAAAAAAATGTTAAATAATTGATTTTTTTTTAAATTCCTGCAAATTCTATTTTAAATAATTGAAATCCTGTGAAATTTTTTTATCATTTGTAAATAATTGAAATCATTTGGAAAATTCCATTTTAATAGTAAATATTGAAAATTATTGAATTGAGAAAAATTTTTGAAAATAATTGATATTTTGAAAAGAATTTTATTAAAATTCCTGAAAATAATTGAATTCTTAACAAGAATTTTATTATTTATGAATATAATTGAATGTTGCAAAAAAATTTTATTAAAACTCTTGAAAATAATTGAAGTTTGTAGAAAAATTTTACTATTTGTAAAAATAATTAAAATCTTGACGAGGATTTTAAAGATTTTTTTTTGAAAATAATTGTATCTCTACGAAGAATTTTATTACTTTTGAAAATAATTGAATTCTTGTGATGACTAGAATTTAATTTTGCAAAGAATTTTATCAAAATTTCTGAAAATAATTGAATTCTTGACAAGAACTTTATAATTTATGAGAATAATTGAATTTTGCAAAGAATTCTATTAAAATTCTTGAAAATAATTTAATATCTATAAGGAATCTTATTATTATTTATCGAGATAATTAAATTCTTTTGAAAAAATTGGTTCATATTTTAGAAATAATATTAAATATTATATACAAAAAATTCGATTAATTTCAACAGAATGAAAATTAAAATTGTTCAAATAATTAATTTTACAAAATGGATAATACTTTATATTACTTTTGAAATTTTTAAGTAACATTTTATTCATTAAGTAATTTATATGTAAGTTATTATTTTATAACCTTGAAGAATTAAATTATTTTGAAAGAAATTATTGGCGGAAATAGAAAAAATTGAAGCTTTTTTTTATTAGAATTCGAAGTAATTTCAGAGTTTATAGTGCAAACAAAAAAGACAGAATTCATAAGAAAATTCTGAATTTTTGTGTCTTTTTTTGTTTAGTAAGGAAAAGTACAGGAAAAAATTTAGTTTTTAGAATTCATAAGAAAGTTCTGAATTTTCGGAAAAATTAAATTTTTTCCTTGATTTTTTCCTGATTTTCCTGACCTGTGTCAATCCTGTTCAAATTGAAATAAAACTAGAATATGAAAAGTAAAATATGATAATCAAAATATATTCCAGATATCGGAGGGAAAATCAAAAAGTTTTACTCCAAAAAGAAAAAGTTCGATTGCAGAGAAATTCTCCCAAAAATTGAATGAAAAACTAAATAAATCGACGGAATTGTAAATATTTTTCAAAGAAATAAATCGAAACAATGCGGTACAGTACATTTTGTATATTTAGAAATATTTATACGTTCATCTATATTAAGTATAATATACACTGAAATACATTAATATTACATATTGTTTTTTAAATTGTACACGTAATATTACGTTTTATTCAACAATTTCACGATACGAGAATAGTTGACTATTCAGCTTTATTAATTTCTTTTTTTTAAATTATTATCCACATAAAGTCCACTCTCAGAATGTGTAATTTATATAGGACGTCTATGGCATTTAAAAACTGTTTAACAGTTTGCTTTAACAAATTAATATTACACTTTTTCTTTAACTTTCAATCAACTTTTTTTTTCCTTTCCTTATCATGTATACGAATAAACAATACTTTTTATATCTAAAATTTATAAATTAAAATTAAAGAATTTTTTGAAAGAAATGTTTTCATTTTTAGAAAAAGTAATTATTTTCAAAATGTTCAATGACAGATTTTTTTTCTTTTGAAATTCCCAAATATTTTTGATAAAACAAGTAAATAAAAATCTGATAAATTTCTCCTTTCTGTTTATCTCACTCTTGCTCTCTTTGTTTGTTCTTTTTTTTAATCTTAATAATAATTTTTTTTCAGATATCTATCTAATGCTAATCTACAAGAACTTTTGTGGATGGTTGAAAGTATTTTTTGCCCTGAGGTATGATACGAAAGATTCTAAGCAAGGATGTTAAAAAAATATACACTGAATACTACAATTTTTTTTAAGTATTCCGAGTGTTAATTTGAAATTCGAAAAATTTTAAATAAAAATTTTTAATTGTTTTGATGAGGAATAGATTTTTTTTCTCATTTTTCAAAATCATTAATTCTAAATCTCTAAGTAGATAAAATACTTTATAAAATAATATTTTTTGTGTTCGCGTAAAATTCTGTTTCTTACGAGCTAGACAATTTTTATACGAAATACGTTTTAACCATTTCGAATAATTTTTTTTATTTATAAAATCAATGAGAGAATGTTTTCTCATTCTTCAACAAAATTAAAGATATTTTTTTCTTTACAAAAGTTCTTGCAGCGCCAATTTTTCTCTCGTTTCTAGTCGATAATCAGGATGTGAAAAACAAAAATTTACTCATTCATGAATTGTACTTATAACAGTTTACAATCAGAAATATTTAATCTCAACTTTGAAACAAAATATTCTTAGTGAATAAAAATACTTTACGACTTAAGTTTTGAATTAAAATTTTTAATTAATTTTGGATTAAAAATTAATTTACGATATTCAAATCGAAAAATTCCTATTTATAGTTTTCGATTTAATTTCACATCTTGGAAGGCAAAACTCTTATGTTTCTGTTTAAAAATCACAAGTGTCATTAATTCTCAGAGAAAAATGATTATTTGCGTATATTAAAATATTTCTTTTTCTGACTTTATTCAAGTTTCTATGTATTATTTTATCTTTTTTTTCATCTATTTGCCTGACATAGTGATTTTTATTTTGCTTTTCACACAAACTGACTGCAATATTTTGTCGCTTTGCTTCAACTTTAATTTATCCTTAACGTATAATATAAAATTTCGATCACATTCATTGAAATAACGGATTGGCTATTTTTTCAATTACAATCTATCTCGTATAACGATAGTATTACAAAACTATAAATATTTTTACATACATCTTGTAAATATAGAATTTTTGTTTCAAAAACCAGAAACACTTAACGTTCAAATTAATCATTTATTCCCAAAATCTTAAGTTTCTTATCAAGAAAATTTTTCCCATCATCTTGAATTTATTCATTTTATTGTCATGAAAATTAATGTTTGTTTCTTAAAATACAAACTTTATTTTTCAAAATAATTTTGAATTGAAAAAAAAAATTTTCTTTACGTGAACATTCAAAATTTCGAGAATTATGATTAATAATACAATTAAGTCAGGTTTTAGTAAAAATACTTTGAAGGAAATAATCCGGAATGCTCTTAAAAGTTCTAAATATTTACGAGCGTTGATTCAAAATTCAAAATTTAATGTCTCTCGTAATACTAATAATTAATAATTAATTAACATAATTAAGATAATTAATAATTAATTATCCTCGTATTTATTTAATTAAAAATTAACGATTTTTCGTATTTCTTTCGAAATCAATTAAAATAGATCGATTTATTATAATAAATTATGTAAATAAGTTAACGAAGGAAAATTAGTCGAATTAAAAATTTGTTCCCGTGATAATTTAGAACTTTTGGAACATTAATCAGAAGGTTGAACTCGAATAACATTTACATTCATTGGGGGGAAGAAAAATTGGTCTATCTCGTTGAATAAAAATTCGTTGAAATCGATTTTTATTTACATTTTTATACGAATTTTCTAATTACAAAATTTCGTATGTATCTATTTTATTTTAAGATTCAATATACTTTTAAATAAAAATATATTTATTCAGTAAAGTGTATTTTTTTCTTTTTAATATCAGTCAACAAGAGACTCCAATATTTTTCCCCCTTTTATGAACTTTGACGTAAATACAAACAGAGTTATTATTTTTTCTTAATAATTATTTTCAATAAACTCTTATATCTCAGAAAGAAATCTCAATTTTTACAGACAAAACTCGAATCAATAATTTATTTTTTTCTCCAAAATTACTTGAGAAAGAAAAGAATTTATTTTTTTTTTACAAAATTCTAAATGAATATTTGAAAAATAAATTTTTTTAAAATTAAAAATACTGAATTTTTTTTTTGTTAAATCAAAATGGCACGCGCAGAATTTTAAGTTTTTAAGGCTGAAATATTTCTTTTTTGAGCTTATTTTAAATCATAATATAAATAGTAAATTTGTATTAAGAGATCGTAGATAATGAAAATTAAAAAAAAAAAATTGATGAAGTAGATTTCTATCTATGCCTATAATTTAAGATGAAAAATCGACATTACAACATTGGCACTTATTCCGTATATGCGCTGAAGTTATATTAAATAATATTTTAATAAAACGTACAAAGTACTTTGCAACAATAATATTGCTAAAGTATTCACAACAAGTAAACGAACAACATCGAGTAAAACTCAATTGACATTTATTTATACTCTTATAAAAAAACAGTAATTTTCAAATTCATAATTTTTCACTCATTTTCAGCAAAACCAAAAAATCTCTTATTCGTTCTTAAAAGTTTCGAAAGTTCAAATCAACGATAAATATTCTTTACTTCTTAGAATCTGTATTTTTTTTACAAATTTACAAAAAAATTCTTAACTAAAGATTTAATTATTTTTCTTCTTTGTACAGTAATTTTTTGAAAACAATTTCCTTCAATTTGAACTTTCTAAACTTTTAGAAAAATTATTTGCAATGATTCGTATTTTTTACCGATAATATTCAAGTAATTTTATTTTTTTTTTGAATATTTTTTGTAAGAACAATTTTGCAATTATTTCGAAATAATTTTCACTTTCAACTGAAAGAATTAATTTTTCATTCATTCACTTTAGTCTCTCAATTCAAATCCTATAAAATTGAAAGCTTTTAAAGCTTTTTTATCTATAATGCTTCATTTATGAAAGTGATGAATTTAAGTTGAAAATACTGATGTTCGATATTATGACTTTTGATTAAAAGAAAAAATTCAATTTTTCTTCGATAAAATAAATAATAATATTTTGCACACTTTTTTCTTTAAAATTCGCGAAATTTGCAAGTTTTAAACTTATTTTTTACGTTAATGACAAAACTAATTTTTTTTGTTCTATTTTTATTTTTACTAACGTTTTAAAAACTAAAAAATGCACTAGCTAAAAGAATCAAATACTCGAAAAATCAGCATTTTGTAAATACCGATAATTTCACGCAGTTTAGCAAAGAAAATTTTCAAGAAGGAGTATTTAAAATTTTTCGTTTTAAAAACGTTGCGAATTTCATATTTTTTAAATTGAAACAAAAGTAAACAAAAGTGAACAAAAGTTCAACTACAAAAAAAATATTGATTAAAAATTTTAAATTCGTTACAACCAAGGAATTAAAATATTAAAGAATTAAATTTCAAAAGTCTGAAATTTATTCAAAACGGAATCGTTTTGAAAATAAAGTGAAATAAAAAATCTGTAGGTTATAATTCGATAGAAACAATTTTTGAAATATAATTAAAATACTTTCGTATCCAGGGGGCCGTTCAAAAAATACGTAACGCTTTAGGGGGGAGGGGGGGTCAAGCTATTTGTTACGGTCAGCAGAAAAAATGGCGCTAATGTATACAACATTGCGTTACATGGGGGGAGGCGGGGGGGTCCAAATTTCCGAAAAATAGCGTTACGTATTTTTTGAACGGCCCCCAGGGTGGTCACAATTTTCAGTTTATCAATTTCCCTGACAATTTACTGATATTAAAATTATTTTCCCTGACAAAATTCTTTTTACAGGAAAATATTAAATTTAAATTTAATTATTAAATTATTAAAATTTATTTATTTATGAATTTTAATAATTTCTAAAAATTAAAATTATAACCCTAAGTGAATTCAATTACTTTTATAAATAGTAAAATTCTTTGCAGAAATTCAATTAGTATCAATACATTTTAATCGAATTGAATTAATCAAATTTTCAATTATAATTATAAACATACCAAATTTTTTTAAAAAATTGAAAAAATTCTTTGTTTAATTCAATTATTTTTCAAATTTTTAATTAAAATTATTTAAAAAAACATTATTTTAAAAAAATTAAAAAGAAACTCATTAAAAGAATTTAATTATGCATAAAAACTGTAGTTAAAATTTTTGAAGCCATTCATTTTTTTCCTATCATTTCCCTGATTTTACTGACAAAAATTTTATTTTCCTGACTTTACTGACATGTGGCCACCCTGCGAATCTCTTTTAAATAAATCAGAAAATTGAAAAAAGAAAATTAAAATAGAAAAAAAAAAGAAAAAAAATTAGCTTACTTGATCAGGATCCTGTTACATGGATCGATAAGGACCTTGCATCTTCAAAAATTGAATGACAAGCGATGGTCCATTGGCGACAATGTCCGCTGGTATTTGCGAGAGTGGACAATTTTCAATTGACATAATACTGAGATTTGTACAAAGTGCCAGCTCAAATGGTAAATTATGTAAATTCGCATTATCATTGACATAAAGTGATTCAAGATTTTCAAGTGTTCCAATTTCCTCTGGTAAATAATTTAAATTATTCTCACCAACACTGAGATGCGTTAAATTTGTAAGATGGCCAATTGCCCTTGGCAACGATGTCACCTGATTTGATTGTAATATCAATTTTTGTAATTCCCTTAAAAAACCAATTTCATTTGGCAATGTCTCAATTTTATTCTCCTCAAGATCAAGGACACGTAATTTATTTAAATTCGCAATACTCGCCGGTATTCGTTTCAATAAATTATTTGATAATATGAGAATTTCCAAATTTTGTAAATGTTGAATGTCGTCGGGAATTTTTGTCAATTGATTTGTACCGAGATTTAATTCCACCATATTTACCCACGTTCCAATATCTAATGGCAATGCTGTCAATTGATTTTCCTTCATATTTAATTTTGTGAGATTTTTTGCACGCGAAAATATTCCATATGGTATCTTGTCAATTTGATTGTGCTCGAGATTTATTGAATAGACATTTGTAAATTGTGACGGCCCACCTGATGGATACGATGTAAAGGCATTTCGAGATAATGTAATTGTTTTTAAATCGGATAAACTTGAAAGTAAACCATCTGGAAGTTGTGAGACTTGATTTCCCTCGACACTGAATTCGTCCATTGATTTACAATTTGCCAACGATTTTGGAATCCTCGTGAGACGATTGTACCTTAGGAGGGAAAATAAATATTAAAAATATAATAGATTGACTTGAATATAATTATAAATAAAGTTGCCACAAAAATTTAATTTTGTTCTTTTCTGATTTTCAAGCAAAATTTTTACTTTTTTCCTGATTATTTTCTAATAATTTTGTGACCTTGAAGAACTAAATTATTTAAAATAAATTATTGGCAAAAGTTAAATAAATTGAAGGTTTTGTATTAGAATTCGTGGTAATTTTATAATTTATGAGGCAAACAAAAAAGACACAAAACTTCTGAATTTCCGAATGAATTCTAAAAACTAAATTTTTGTTCTGTACTTTTAATAAAATTCCCTTCCTTTTTCCTGAACTTCCTAACCTGTGGCAACCCTGAATAATAAATTAAAAAAATTTACCTTAATCCAATTCTCGTGACAGACGTGAGATTTCCAATCGTTTCTGGAATATCAAGAAGTTCATTGTGTTGTAAATCGATGGTTGATAATTGTACGCAATTGCCAATTTCTTTTGGTAAATGCTCAAGATGATTGTGCGACACATCGAAGGTTATTAAATTGACGAGTTTTCCAATGCCGGCAGGTAATTCCTTGATTTTATTTTCCCTCAAACTGAGCATTGTTAGATTTGTTAAATTTCGTATTCGATCACTAACATAACGAACGCGATTAAATCGCAAAAATAATGTCGTGAGTGATGTTAATTTATAAACAACATCGGGAATTTCACTTAGTTTATTA